>NW_021632842.1:0-70348 GCF_004799145.2 Neltuma alba | reverse complement strand
TTATTGTAGTCTTATGTAAAAGAATTTAAAACCATCTTGTCAGTGCAAGACGGATCCTGCAGAATCAAACATTCTGCTTAAGTTTGACTCTTGGAGTGCACCAATAAAATCTCGCGCTGAGGCAGAACCAGTAGCAAAGAATAGAGAAAAATTATGAAGAGAAGGAGGGAGATGTACAGCAAAATAGATCGGGTGAGACAGTTAATAGGCCAAGAGAACATTATCAATAGTGAATCAAAAGGCTGCTTTAACCCTTGATACAAAAGCATAATCAAATTTAAAATAAAACCAATAAAATAACGAGTGCATTTTTAATTCTAAAATAACAAATGCATGAGGAAAGAGGTCAGTTCTTGTTTAATGAAAGAATATTTCTTTCGTAGATTTTCTTGAAAGAGGGAAGGGCTAGAGCTAGATTTGAGCCTTTTTTTTTTGTGTGGTTAAAGTCCATGATGTGGGATTAGAGAGTAATATTTTAGGGCAGATGAAGAGGGATGAGTGAGAGAATTTAGATCCAAGTAGATAACTTACTATATCTAGTAAATTACTCACCACTATAACAGGAACTTGTAAGTAAGTGGTGATCCCTTTTGTGTGAAGCTCATCCAATTCTAATTATGTCAGGATTAGAAACCTTGGTCTCTTTTTCAAGTAAAGAATTACAATGCACTAATCACTAAGTAAGCCCAATCTCAAAATCAATTTATGTCTATTTAGTGTTCATAATCAATATCAGTACATTCAACTTAAATTCATGTTTCATTAGTTTTCAGTTATCATTTAGATTTTATTACTTTGACTAGTGAAATCAATTTTAACATGTAAAACTGGAAAACAAACTATCTATAAAGCCCTAAATGCTTTTTCACAGAGGCTTTGGTAAATTCGATTTGGCCAGTTTGATGCTTTAGCCTAATATGAGGCCGGACCTGTTCTGTTAAATGAGAATAAGAACTTCTGTCAGTAAGAATACCTTTTACCTTTATTATGTTGATGTGGCCTGAGCCCGATGGGATGTAGTTTTTATAACATTGTCTTATTAAATGGGTGTCTATCTTCTGTTCTTACATTATATGCTTTCAGTTATTATTAAATGGTTAAGTGATGTGAATGCAAACGGAAGTATATTTGTTTACTTTACTTTTGACTGTAATGATTACGGCCACATCTACTGCTTTCTCATGTTTTTTCTTTTTAATTGTTTAGTTAATTTGATACTCAATACGATGCATGAATTATCACTTTTATTAGTTTCAACTCTTTTGATGTATATTTTTATCCTATTACGCAAGTCTGTCTTACGTTGGTCATGCAGTTCCTATATCAGTCATTGCTTCCTTTAGAAAAATGAAGAAGCTTACTCGAGATCATTCATTAATAGTTGCTGCAGTGAAGGAATCTTCCCTACTTGTAATAATCCTCTCTTCCTCTGGTGTCTATACAAAGTGCATGGGAATTTTATGTTCGATGTTTTATGGGAAATTTTCTCTTGATGAGAATGTAGGTTGTGAGTGGTGATGGGAAAAGTGTTAAACGGCTCAATCCATTTCAACTGCATGAAGTTAGAGATCCCAAGGTTTTTACTTCAAGGAGCACTTAGTTATTTATTGTCATGCTATTCTTGATTTTATAGAATCTTATTTTTGGGTTATAGTTTTTTACTGTTCTGGTAGAGCATTTGCCAGAGGATCACTCAGAGGAAAACATTCGGCAAATTTTTAGTGAAGCTGGAAAGTATGATTTCTTCCTCATTTTATGCTATAATCTTTTCATCATGGTGCTTTTCAGTTGCTTAAGATTTCAGTGTCTTCTGAAATGCAGGATAAAAAAGATAAGCATCCATGATCCATGTGCTATTGAAGGATCTCAAAGGTCTCGGAAGCAGAACATGATTAGTCGCAAGGTAGGGAATCAGGTCTATATGCTTAAACTCTTGTTTTGAAGATCTGAGCTGCGTTGGGTGCAGATGTTAACAAGTAAAACAACTTCTATGAGGATTTTAAATCGTATGAAGCGTTTTGTAGGTTTTGGTGACTAGCTTGATTCAGTCCAGCTGCGCTTGCCAACATAAATTGCTGGAAGGTCCAGAGTGTAGAAATAGAAAAATTCTGAATTGTCACATCCTTACCAAGAGGAACTGGGGATATCTAGATTTCCATTCGTCTTGATAAAATAGATTTGGCCTCTTTGGAAGTAGAGTTAGATATGCATTGCCTTTTAGAAATTACCAGTCCTCTTGAAGAACTGAAGCAAGCTGGATTCATCATGTTATAAAATATTGAAATCCTTAGATAACTTGTTTGGAGCAAGTTGTTATAATTTTTATCTAGCAGAGATAAATATCTCTTCTGTGTAGAATATAGGAGTTTTATGTTATTAGAAAGACCTGACAACTTAATAAGCTTTCTCAATAGGGTTGAGGTTTCTCTCAAAGGGAGAAAGCATCTCAAGGGATTTGAGAGAAGTTTGAGGTCAGCTTGCTGGAAATGTAGATAAGAGTCAATTAAGTGATAGTTCTGGAAGAATGATTTAGAAGTTCTGCTGGAGGTGTTTTGTTAGAGCACTTGGTATTGCTGCAAATCATATTAGGAAGTAAACTAGAAGTTATAAACTGAAAGAATTGTTGTAGACACCCTTACCCAACAAGAAAAAAAGATTTCAAAATTCTTTTCAACTCGGGGACACATCACTGTTTCAAGTTGTGGAGCTGATGTAGGACAATTGACCCGGAATGTTCTATGGCATTGCTGTGAGGTCAACAGTATGGTTTCTGTTAGCTTTATTGAACTAGGAGATCAATCACTTTCCTAATTTTTTTGAACAGTTTAGTTGATTTATTTTCATAATTCTGGCTGCTCTAAACTTCTTTCATGATCTTCCTTTGAAAGTGTTAAATTTTTTCTTATATATTGCTTCTTCCAGCCTTTGACATAAAAGCTAGATAACTAATTTGTAGATATAAAGGAAATTAGCTTAGTTATTTGTTAAAAATATGTGTTGAATTTCCTAAAATACTTTCTTTAATCATTTCGGTCAGACCTACACCTGGACAGATACTCTCTTAACATGTACAATCAATGTGGATAGTTTGGGAAAAAATTATAAATTTGAAAAACAAAGTGGGTTGAGGTCTTATATTTAGAACCAAAGTAAAATGCTTAATTAGCTCTTGTATCTAGGAGTGGAGGGAGTACTTTTTAGCCTTGGGGAACTTAAGTCATAAACATAAAATATATGGGGATCAGGGTAGGTAAGATCCACAATCGAACTAGAAATTTCAAGTTATTAATGTGATCTGCATTTTACTATGCTGTAGATATGTCAAATTTCTATTCTTTAAATTTTTGCCTATCAGCAGCTTTGGTAATGCTGATGTATGAGCAGGACAACTACTTATAATTTAAATAATGCGTTAATTTATTGATAGATGCTTAGCAATTTCAGTTATTAGGTTGTTTAAATTATCTGTTTCAGTTTTTGTGGAACCATCTCTAATTTTGAATGGACCAACTTTCTTATCCATTTTTTTTTTAAAACTATCCATACGATCATTTCAGCTTTTAGGCATTATATCATACCTGTATTATTCTTCTCTTCTATTGGAATTGCTATATGGCTTATTTATTTCAATATTTATTTCACTTATACATCATCATTCTACATGTGTAGTTACATGCTCTTGTGGAATACGAGACTGTTGAGGCTGCTGAGAAAGCTGTGAGTTTGAAGTTATATATTATAATCGTAATTATAATTATAATGTCATTTGGTCTTTGTTGCCTGCATGATTAACATATTGTCTGTGCGTTCTTAAATTAGGTGGCTACTTTTAATGACGAACAGGACTGGAGAAATGGCTTGCGGGTTAAAGTTCTTAAGAAAATGGTTAGTGCCAAATTTCTTTCTTCGTTTGAAAGTAAAAGGTGTTGACGCTGATTAAATTATGCAGATTAAGGATGGACACAGCAGAAAGCAAGCTTGGAAGGGATCTGATTCTGAGAAGAATAGCACTAGGACTGGCCGTGTATCTGAGTTAACTGGAGACGGGGAGCATCATAGCTCTAATGAGCATAATGAGGATACACCTCATGAGGAGGTTTGCGTTCACACAAGCATTTTTAACTCCAATTTGGCTGCATCCTTTTGCCTAGATACCGACCAAGTGAAGTCATAATATAATTGGCCTTAAACGAATTATTTTTTTGATACAAAACATATAGTCAATTTATACCCTTTAAGAAGTCACAAAGAACTTGTCATTTAATTATTATTATTATTAATCCCTTCTGTGTACTCGGCCCCCCCCCCAAAAAAAAAAACCAAAAAGGGGGGGGAGAAAAACATCTTTTTGGATTTTAGACGGTGCAACCAACCTACTGCAATACCCTTTTTTTTTCTTTTTGTTGCCCTTTTTTGTTTTGCAATCATTGATGTGCACAACACAACCAGATAACATGACCAGTTTAGATTTGCTTATGTTGGCTTCCTTTTACAGGATGGAGAACATTTGTCAAAGGATAAAGGCGGGCAAAGAAATAGAAATCAGGGGCGCTCAAGAAAACATAAATATCGAGGCATGCATGGAATGGGTATATCTTTCTAAACTTTTTCCTTGCTGTTTCTGTCTCTCTAGTTGGTTTGTTATTTTGGTTTAACTTCCATTAAAGCTGAAGCCTCTCTTGTTGATGACCTGTTCCCTTGGGACTGAACCTAACAAATTTGACCATTGCTTTCCTCAGGCCATGGCAGTACTTCCTCTTCTCATCATGCCACTGAAGCACCAAAGCCACCTCCGGGACCAAAAATGCCCGACGGCACTAGAGGATTCACAATGGGCCGAGGGAGGGTTCCTGCATCCTCTCCCAATTAGTGATCCAACAAGTGCTGATATTTTAAGATGGAGCTGCCAATGCGAATTCAATACCAATAGTAAATACGATTCATCACTTAATTATATTTAAACACAATATACTTTATCGTCCTTTGACTGTCGTGTTGTATCACAGATTCATGTCAATATGGATCCATGTCGATATGTTGCATAACTAGGACAAAGCTTTGGCTGTTTTTTGCACTTCTCTGCCATTTGTATCGTTCTGTTAGTGTATCTGCAGGAGTCAACGTCCAAGGGATGGTTCCACTGCTAGTTTTGGTGGGCTCTATATTGAGTCAGTGTGGCTACTTGCTAGCAGGCATATGGCCAAATTCAGATGTTTTTTGGTTTTTTTGGCCAAAGATTCGTTAGTTTGGTGAAAGACAAGGTTTTTGTTTTACCATTTATTTCATATTTCTGATGAGAAATCTTTGTACAGAATATCCTTATGATCAATTGTGTCGTGTCGTGGTGGTGATGAAATTCGTGTTCCTAGATATGTTCCCATTGAAAAGCGAAACCACTCCTTCCTATTTTTTCCCCCCTTCAAACTAAAAGGTTTTGATCATACTTTTGTTTATTTATTTCCCAGGGCTAGCTGGTTTATCCTGTACGTTCTGTATTCTTTACGGGCTGGAATGAAATTTTCCGTTCGTGAGGAGCTTTGATCACATAAATATCTTACAAAGTTTTCGGTTCAATTGTTTTCACAATTTGGTTTTCTTAGTGTCAGTTTGGCTTTATCTTACAAAGTTCTATAATTTTTGAAAAGTCGATTTCGTCGTTTTATTTCTATTTCTTATTTTAAAAATAATACAAAAGGCTCTCAACTTCACATTTTTAAAAATTTATTTCGAAAGTGAAATACGAACTAAATTTAAAATTTTAAAATTTAATTTAAAAATCACTTCCTGCATTTTTCGATTGGAACAACATAATTGGAGAGGGGTTTATGTGGTTGTTTTTCTAAATTTTACTTCGCCCCTCACCTCCTTAATGCTTCCTTGAATTTTAAATAAAAGTCCATTTGGAAATTTTGTTAAAAAATAAATTGTATTATTTATAAATTACGAATAATTTAATTTGATTATGAAATTTATTATAGGTATAAAAATATATTGCATACATAATACTACTTCCGGTCCTTAATATAAGAGTTAGTTGACTAATTTAAATAGATTAAAAAAACTAGTTAAGTTAATTATTTATAATAAATAGGTGTTGTTTTTCTTGACATATCATTATTAATCAAGTATATTGATTAAAATTATTATTATAAGGACTATCTTAAAAAAAAATAGACAAATGTGAGAGACAAAATAAACCGAAGTTTTATATTTACAACCAAAATGAAAGTCAAATGAGTTTTTATATTAAGGATTGAAGGTAGTAAAATTCATGTAGTCATGTAAATTTTCAGAACATATCTGTGTAGTTTGAGAGAATCAAATAAGTCAGGTCAAAAAAAAACAGAGAGAGAGAATCATATAAGAATGAGAAGGGAAGACTCGCCATTAGGGACTATCATGTCCCTCTCATCTGGGGGGTTTCAAGCTCTTTAGTCTTCGAAGGGGCAATGCCGTAATGGTGATTACCTCAACTGAACTTGACTTTTACTGAAGTTGACTTCTAAACTTTTTTCAAACAAATCCATGATAATGACCTCAATCCAAAACCATGCTTGAAATGCGAAGAATAGAAGCTACATACAATTTAGTTGACAAAATAAATTAATTAAAATAAGTGAGCATGATGTTGAACAATTTATCTTACAATAGCAAGCGGTGTAAGAATTTCACTAACATAATCCAACGTTCACAAAGCTTAAATAAATATTATTTCTGGTCCTTAATATATAAAGTTAGTCATTTGTAATAAATGTATTATCTTTTCTAAAATATCCTTACTAATCAAATGTATTGACTAGAACTATCATTATTATGAGAACTGCTTTGAGGAAAAAATAGATAAATATGAGAGACAAAATAGATCATGGTCTTATATTTAGGACTAAAATAAAAGTCAAATAAGCTTTTATATTAAAGACCGGACATAGTATTTTGATGACTAATATTTTCTTTAACTATTTGCAATCTAGAGAAGTAAAACCTAGTCGTGGTCATCATCATCATTTAAATGACATAACTAAGATGCAAATTGCAAGCATGGAATACTCACTTCTAGCACTATTTTAACCTTAATTTTTTAATTTTTTTTGGCAACTTGTTCTTCTCTCTATCTTAATTAAATTTTGTGGAAATTTTATTTTATTTTTTGGTGAAGAATTTTGTGGAAATTTTAGTTTGCACTATCATTTTTCTTGAGCCTCTAGAAGTAGTTCGAGTTCATAATCATAGCCATAAATGCAAAAACTAAACGCTCAATGTAACTATGAATTGCATGCTTCTTTTGGACTGGGAACTCGTCTCCTTTAAATGTATTTTCTTTATTTGGCCAAAAACAATAAAAGTAAATAAAAAACTGTTGTCACGCTCATATGAAATATGAATGATGCCTTTTAGAATCACTTATAAGTATGTAAGCTGAAATAAAATTCCTCTCGTGTTTATCTCATATTTCATTAACACAATTAAAAAATTATTTATAAATTATTTCAAACCTATCTGAACCGTGACTCTGTATGCGCCAAAAGCCCAAAATATAAAAGCGCGTGACGTAATGCTTCTCGAGGCGCGTGTTGATGAGCAAACTCCCGCGATGATTTCGAAGTGAGCAATGGCAAGTGTCTCAGGTCAGGTGGACGATCTTCATTTCGGCATTTTATAATTTTCGTCGTATGCGCAGTCTGCATTCTCTTCCCCACTATGCTTGCCTGTATATATAAGCCTCTTCCCTCGACCTCTTCGCTGCTTTTTCTTCGATGGCACGCCCGGTTCCTTCTCCTTCTTCTTCAACCTCCTCTCACCTACTCTCCTGAGATCTCCTTCTCCTCCTTCTTCTCCGCAATTCCGTGGCGGCGATGTATCTTCATTCTCATTTCCTCGGCCGCCGCCACCTCCTCCTCGCATCTCACAAACACTTCTCTCGCGCTATGTCTGCTCCAGGTCGATCTTATTCGTTCGTTCATTACCGCAGTTCCGAATCCTGTTCCGCCCGGGTATATGCTTGTGCTGATCTTCCTAGTTCCGACTTCCTTTTATGCTGTAACGCCTTTTATGGTTTTGTTTAATTTGTTATCATTTTTTCCGTCTGAGAATAATCCATTAATTGAAAACTCTGTGGTCGCTTGAACTCGTTTGCTGATCACTGCTGGCGAACCTAATAATTTGGTTGAGACAACAATCATAAAGAAGGCAGTTCAAAACAGTTTATTTACTCCAATGTGTAAGCCTGTAATCTTGAGCCTTCGAAGTACTATAAAGAAAGAGCTCTAGATCCCTTGCGTATAAATGTGAGAACAACTTAACTTCAAGGAGGTCGTGTGATATACAGAATAGCTGCTCATAGTAGTAATTTTCACTAATATCAATCAGTGATCATAAATATTTCGAACTACTCATAGAATGGGCTTCTCTGAGTGGCCTTTAATAGATCCCTGATTGTAGATTGAAATCGTTGAACAATGAATAACCAATTCTGCTTTTACCTTCCTCCTGCAGTAATATGTGGCCTTTAATCTCTGAGTGGGTTGTAGGACTTGCTTATTAATTTCTTTATTTTAGGCCTCATATGTGGAGCATCATTTTTAAAGTGTCAATTCTGTGAGGTTGTGTTACTGTTATTTATTTTAATTTGAAAGCATAGTAGCCAATGCCTAAGGCACTGTATAGTAAAATATGAGTCTAAAATTGAGAATTCGACATCGCTCAGGACTTTTGATGGAACGTAGTGAAAGACTTACTTGAAGCGTAGGAAATAGTATCAGGAAGTTAAATTTATTTTATTTTGAAACACTTTAATTATCAGGTTATTTATCTTTTTGTTGTTCTTTTCCGCGATATATCCTTTTGTTTAATTTATGTTTTTAGCTACCTTGATGCCTCTTGGACTCCATATAAAGTCCTTAGCGATTAGGCTAGGTCATTTTTTATTAAGTTAATAACATCTCATATATTCTCCTGCTTTTCATCCTTTCGTCTCTAGTTCTCGCTTCTCACTCTCCCTTTCTCTCTTGTTCTCATTACTGGTTCTACATCAACTTCCTATTTGCTAAGCTCACAAATCCCAAGGGGCAGAATCTGAGGCTCACTACAGGGAACATTTTTCTAGTCCATTTTAGAATTAGTTATTTTGTGATTTTGAGACTTTAAGTCTTAATGCCATCCCAATGCTATGCTTACCAAGTAGTAGTTTTTTATTTGCATATTATGTGCCACTGTTCATCGTTTAATCCCTTATGTTTTGTAGTTAAATCCTTTAATTATTTGGCTATATAGGTCATATGGTCAATATTGGAATGTTCGTTCTAGCTTTTTTTTATGAGAAGCTTTCCCAAATATGAAACCAATCAATTTCTTATCGTGCCTTCACCTTTAAATTTAAATTTATGAAATTATTATGCATGAATTGCTGATCATTTGAGGCCTGCTTTATTTTGTATAGTTAAATCCATTGATCATTCAACAATATAGATGCTGTGTTCGATATAATGTCCTTACTAGAGCCTTTGATGAGGTAAATTATCATTCCTCTAGAGCCAAGTTTTTTTCCTTAAAAAAATATGCCTTTATTTTTATAATTATAAATACATTTGACGCTACTTCCTAATTCTTCTTAAAAAATATGTGCAGGATAGCAGATATTCTTCTCTACAATTATTAACATAATCGCTCCTTTATTTCTATTCCCTTGACCCATATTTGTTCTGTCTTTTTCCCTGAAAATGCAGATATCGAGTCTTAAGTAAAAACTATGATGGTTAGTCCCCGCTCACATCTGAATTACATGTTAAATTCAGTTTATAGGTAGTTTGAAACTCTGGGTTTTTCAATGTATGGCATAATGTTGGGCCGATTCAGAATGTCTGGAAGAGACTGATTAGAGAGAAAGGAGAAAGTATCTAATCATGTTTATTTGAAGCCATCTCTACGTTCCTCAACCTTTCTCTTGGTCTGTGCATTTTTGTCTGCATGACATTCTACCCTCATTCAGGGTTTACAATAGGAGGGGGAATGCATCACATATGCAACACAATGAATCCTTTCAGGTTTTATAATTTATTTTGCAGTTTATCTAGGCTGATATAGTCATGATATTGATTATGCTTTACAGGATTCTTTTGACTTACCATCACTTGATGAATGGGATCCTGATGAGAGCACTTCTGGATATTTACTCTCATCCAGCGATGGTGAGGATAGTGATGGAGAAATGGTGCTTACTCCAGCGAATGATGTTGATTTACCTTCCATTTCTGTTTCGAATAGTGATGCTTTAACAGTGACCGCCCATCGACTTGCAACTCTTGGGAGGAGACGCAAGAGACATGGGCAAGTATGCTGAACTTAAGCTAGTGGTCTTGTCTCTGGCTTGTTTTGAAAGAAAATTTTTTCACTTTCAGTAAGTATTGAATGATAGATTGAGAAGGTTAGAGGATGTTGCAGTATTTTTGCTAGAAAATGTGTGGTCTTACTATAATGCTATATTTTATGATATCACATGTCATAGGAATTTTATTGAAGGCACATGATGACGATTTGAAGGCTACAAGGCATCAAAGATGTGGGGAAACCTCAGATGAACATAAATTTTGATTGTTTATATTATTTTTATAGCCTCTAACTTATGAATTGATAACGAGAATATATGGCTCAAAATGGAGTCTTTGTCACTTACCTACCGTAAAAGAAAAGATTGAAGAGATGATATATGGAAGAAATGTTGAGAAAGGGCATTAATGTAAATGTGAGGAGATCTGCATTTCACAAAAAGAATCGGATTGATATCTCTATACCTTGAGGCTGAAAGAATTACTTCTTCCACGAGTCATGATGTGAGGAAATTTCATAATTTTTTGTTTCTTGGTCCGATAAACCCATCGTATATTGGATATGATTTTCCTTCAGCTGCACCTTGTCAATGATACGTAATTCTTTGTTGATCATGGGAGCTTGGGTTATAGCTATTGCAACCTCGTAGGTTGCTGTGTAATATGCTTAGATGTCGTTAGTCTAAATATGATTTTCTTTTTAATTGGGTTTTATTTCTAACAAGCCTCCGGCTTTGTAAGCTTCACCTTGATGGTGAGAGTTAAGTGATATAAGAGTTTGGGAAGCTAAGAAGTCAGAAAAGTCTAATTGAGTGACTGGTAGCACACCCAATGTAAACAGCATAATTGTCTTTATCTTATTAACGTATCAAAATATTAGGGTCTGAGACATCAATGTTAACGGCAATGTAATTGAATCTTTGAATTATATATTTAATGTCCCCTCCATTTCTCCTCAAGTTTCTCCCCTACGTTCTTAACGGAACTGTTTTTCTGCATTATATTGCACTGGGTCTAATCTAAGTACAACAGTATCTATACGTTGTCCTTAATCTTTGTCTAGAGCTTTGCTAATACTGTAACTGCTTTATTTTGTGTGTGTGTATTACAGTTAGTTTGTAAACCAGTGTCGTTTATCTTTGTTCCTGGATTGCTGATTATTTTTCAGAACGTTTTATAAGTTACTTTTTATGCTGCTGGAGTGCAAACTTTAGATGCAAGTGATTACATTTATCTTGTCAAACCTACTGACATATGCATTACTAGGCCTGCCCCATTGCTACTTGAAGTTTATTTTTTGCCTGATTTTGTTCACATGTTTTGCAGGAAAAAATTTGGCAATTTCATTAGTTTTGGCCTCATAATCTTCTTGACAGTGCTGCTTTTATACATTGATTGGTGCGCTTGGAGAATTGTTAGACTGCCCTTGGCCCCCTTTTACATGACCCGTCCGTTTCTTATATCAGCCTTTTTGGTGGCTTTTCTTGGCTACATTTGCATCCCATTTTTTCAAATTTTTGAATTTATCCAAGTATTTAGGGCAGAAGGACCTGTCAGCCATCTATTGAAAAAGAATGTGCCCACATTGGGTGGTTTACTATTTGTACCAATAGGAATATTTGTTACTAGAGCCGTTGGTGGTTTCTCCTCTGTAGAAGTGTCTGGGGCAGCTGGTGCAACTATGGCATTTGCCGTGATTGGTTTACTTGATGATATAATAAGCCTTGCTACAAAACAGAAGAGAGGTTTGCCTGTATGGGCAAAAGTTCCTTTGGAGGTGACCACCTTTTCATTAAACTCATTGTTTTGGATCTTTTAATTTGCTTTGTGTCTTATTCCATTGACTTGAATATTTTTAAACGGTCTTTAATCAAATCTACGTTGTCTAACCACACAGGCTGCTGTTGGAGCGTCGTTCTCAATTTGGTTGGATACCTCTAGTATATCATCACCCTATGGCATGTATATCTTCTTTTACTAATCTGACCAACAATTTTCTGATGGTACTAACATATCTGACCCCATAACATGAAATTTTACAGGCAGTTGTCTGGAAGGTTTTGGGCCCATTTTGTGCTTTTGAAGTCTTCCAAGAATTTTAAAAAATGCATATGACGAATGCCTCTTTGTTTGCCTTGACCTGACAGGTCTCGGCCCTCTTTGCCTGAATGACATATAATGTTTTATCAAATTTTAGACATATTATGATAGAAACTGCAAATGAAAAGAGCTAAAATTGAAGAAAATATCTGTATCTCCTCTATGCATTGAGAAAATGTAGAGAAATACAATCATGAATCACTCTATTGCTACTGTGTGCTACTCTATAGTATCGGAACTCACACAACAAAGGAAATCAAGTTGGTTCACAGACCAGAACATGAAAGAAAAGCGCTCACACAGCCTGGTTTTTGGGAGATCAGGTCCTCTCCTCACTGCCAATACTCCTAGCCTGCCTCCCAAAACATCCCTGTCACTCTTTTTACGCACACCAACTACTCTGACGCTGTCAGGAGAATCCCTTATCCCTCCTCCCCATTCTGTCCTTCCTTACTCTGCATGCTGTCTTGAGTCTTATGGGCTGGGCCTACTTCTCAGCTGCTATTCCCTTTGGACCCTATTCTATATACTCGGTCCCAAAGGTTGGTAGGCCCATCATATCGTGATTTAGGTTTTTGATGATACAGAATCTAGCTATGCCATAACATCATTTGGTTTTATTCCTCATGGAGCTATGAAAATGTTTAGTATCTAATCGCTGAATATCATCTCTCAGAGGCACTTTAGTTCACTGCATAAAAGTGAAATCATATGTCCTTTAGAAATTCAAAGCTGACTACTTGAGTATTTTATTAATTTTTGGGAAATTTTGTATTTAGAAAAAAAAAAATGAAGCCATTTATTTGTTTGAGGAATATGCCACTTTTGAGATTTCAATATAATTCATCTCCCTCATTGCTCTGTCTCTTTAACTTAAATGCAGGAAGATGCTGGTTCCTCTACCGCTTGGCCTTATGTACTTGGGACGATATTATCAACTGTTGACTTCATTTTCTTTTGTTTCAATGGGACATGGGGTTGAAATAACCAATGGTCTTGATGGACTAGCCAGTGGTATTGCTGCATTGGCCTTCATTGGAATGTCGATTGCTGTGCTTCCAATATGTTCTGGTTAGTGGAATGTGTGAGGCACTCCTTAATTATCATTCTGGTTCCATTCTTCAAATACGTCCATCATGCTTATGCTATAAAGAAATATTTGACTTTTTAACATTGTCAGTTGAGACCCAAATTGTTTGTGGGTAGGTTTTTCCATGCCTCACTGAACCATCTTAAGTAAAAATCTGTTTATTGTTATTCTGTTGCACCTTCAAAAGTTGAATTCTGTTCATAATCTAGATTTAATTTAATATTACCTTCAGTTGACTAATTTGAGAAAATTGGGAAAGCTAAAAAATTACTTAATTATAGCATGTTACATGATCTCTCTGTAATACTTATGCATATCATTAGATTATATATCAATTTATAAGTCAGACAAATTAGTTTGGAGAAAAAGGATAAGTATAATATTTTAAAATAGTTGATTTAGCTATCTTAATTTTCTTAAATTAGTTAACTAGATCTTATATAAAAGACTAGAAGTAGTATAATACAATTTTGTCATTTATGACGTTATAGTGCTCCATGCCTATTCTCACTGGTCAGGAGAGAAAATCATAATCATCTCTCGGACTGGGCTAAGGTTAAATGAACTTTCCCCCCGTTTTCATAAGGACACCGAAACAAGTCGTTGCTCATCATCTGAAGTTTTCGTTACAGTATATTAGAAGTTATTATGACCTAGCTTTTTACTTGATGCGCTCGTTATTGATCTATGAACATGTTAAACCAGATCTTGCTATATTTGGAGCCTCAATGGCTGGATCTTGTGTTGGGTTTCTCCTCCACAACAGATATAAAGCATCTGTTTATATGGGTGACGTCGGCTCTTTGGCACTTGGCGGTGCATTAGCTTCAATGGCTGCATGTACTGGAATGTTCTTTCCATTACTCATTTCTTCTGGAGTTTTTGTTGTTGAAGCATCATCAGTTGTGATTCAGGTTCTGCGCATGATTTCATTGCCATTAAACTTCTTTTTTTTTCGAAGTTGCCTTTTGGTTAACTAGTTGCCCCGCCTCAGAGACATTCTCCTCTTCTGTTACACATTAAGCTTACCCCTTTACGTTTTAAGTTCTACTGTTCTAGTGACACTTACCGGGTTCTGTGAGATTGCCTTAATGAAGATTTAGGCACAATGAATATTTACATAGTTCTAATACCACTGAGTTCAAAACCATTCGTTGTCTACTCTAAGGTTAGCGGCTGAACCAAATCAATAGTACAAGAGTGAGGAAGCTTAGGAAAAAGGGTGATAAGAAACGAAGGGGCAAAACTGAACGCCCTGTTGACTTGGATCTGTTTAGTTTTCCAACAAAAATGCAATGAAAGAAATATGCTTCAGATTTCCGATTTTGCAGGTGAATAGGTTTCTCAGGTGACACATTTGTGGCTTGTATGAATTTTAAATTTCATCACTTGGAAAACATAATGCACTTTAGTTTTAAAAATATATTGAGAGAAAATTCTTCTCTAGTACCTCAAGAGGCACCCAATTCCAAAACGGTACTTAATGAGATTCTGTGTATGCTACCTTGGCGTGGCTCAAGCAGCAATGGCTGGTTGAGGTCTGAGTTTTACATGCAATCCATTGCCACCCAAATAAACAGAGAACTAAAAAGAATTATATATACCGTCCTGTGATATGAATATTTAGTCTATTTTTCTCGTCTCTCCTGTGAATATATAACTTTAGGTCTCGTCAATAAATTCTTATCTACGTATATCTGTGTCACCAATTGGGTCATTAATTTTAAGTACTACTGGAACCAGGAGTTTATGATGATATCACATTGTATATCTGATGAGAATGTTTTCCTTTCTTTCCCCCTCTTAAATCTACCAGGCAATCTACTTCAGTGTAAGAAAAGGCTTTCAGCGAGTGAGGCGCTACTTCTTTCATATGGCTCCCATCCATCATCATCTCCGACTATCTGGGTTCAGGGAACCGACTATCGTAGCAGGTGCATATGTTATCTCATCACTATTAGCTTTGCTTGCTGGCTATGTTGGTCTTGTTTCAGCTTAACGTCCTTAGAAGGTTATATTCTCATCTCTGCTTAGTAATCTGCATTCTTTTATTCATTGCACGCACGTAGGAAAAGGTTGATCCAGGCTTCATAGTTACCCTTTTTTAATATATTTTTCTAATGATCAGTTCCTTAGTTGCTTTGTCTTGCAAAACTATTGGCAAAATTATCAAATTTTGGTGAGTCGCTAAATTCTGTAGGAGGTTTTATTTTAATTAAAAAAAATTGCTGCAAGGGAAGCCATATTTTTGATTTAATTATTAAGGAAGAATTGCTATAAAGTCCTAAGCAATAGACATAATTACTTAGAAACAGAGCAATCTGTAACGATAACCTCCAATTGTGTATTGAAATTTACTAGTAATTAGTTTCTTTCATTATGATTCTCCCAATTATTATGACATCAACAAAAATAAATTTTGCAATATAAGTTGACAATTGATGTCGTTGGGGAAAATTCAAATCTGGCTCCCGCGTTGCTTGTGTACGGTAAATTCATGAAAGTATATTGATGTCGTAATTATAGTCCAAATTTAAGAATATAAATATAGAAAAATCACTTTAAGGTGTGATTTAATGTCCCAATTATTGATCTATATATCGATATCATCATCAATTTTTGATTTGCTCTATAAATCTGAAGTCAGCTTGAATTTAAGACTTTCGTAAATTTTTCATTAAGAAATTAGTTCTTAAAATTATGGTTAGCCTTAGTTATAATTCTAAGAGATAACACGTGGTTGATATGACAATGATATTGTTAAATATGGCGATAATGTTTGGTGTTATACAAAGACTTTAACCAAGTTGACTATGACTATAGAGAACAAAGACAATAGTTTTAGCTAATAAGGGTTGCGTATGGCAAATAACGTGACAAATTAAAATACAAATTCTTATGGAGAGGGATTTTTATATTTAGTACCTAATATTGTTTTAAACAAAATTACCTTAAGCAGGATAATATCTATACATAGTAAAAAAAAAGGGGGGGAATATTTTTCTCAATATATCAATAATTCAATAATTCAATAATCAATATAATATATATATAACAAAATTTACAAGTTATAATATTTACCAATTAATCTCATTTTCCAAACTATGTGTGGTGGTAATGTTAAATTGGAGTGGCTTAACCTCATCCTAAGCCTCAGCACATGTCCTTGGTTTTGAAAGACCGCAGTGGAGCCCCAAACTTAAAAATCCATTGATTAGTCCCAATCATGATGATACTGACTATACAAGAATGATATGACCATAAATAATGTAATTCTTACAATTACTCTAAAGCGGCAATCATATATTCGCGCCCATAATTGTTCCCAATGAGAAGTATCCAAATTAGAGCATGTGCTCCTCAATCAATTCGCACTTGATCAACCTAAAAGCTAATCATTGTAGACGAATAGCCCGAGGCAACTTTAAATCATTTATAAAATTTACGTGGTTTCAAACTCTCATATCTTCCCCCATTATTCAGCATTTCTATAGTATACTCCTTCCCTCTTTTTATAAGAGCCTCATAATTAAATTACATAGTTTTAAAAACCAATTAAAATTAGTTTAAAGTAATAAATATGTTAGAAATGAACTCTATTTTTTAAGTATACTTTTATTTATAGGGGGTAAGTAGGGGGGAGGAGAGAGAGTAATAATGAGAGAAAATATGAAAGAGATAGCAGTATACTGTATACGAAGTTGTCAATCTTTTAATTAATACAGCATATAAAATTAATTAGGGGCAAAAATAGTAAAAGCACATTCAATGTTCAAACAACTCCAAGTAAGCTCTTATAAAAAAGACTAAGGTAATTCAAATTTCAGATTCTTATAAAAAAAAAAAACCGAAATATTACCAGAGGATTGAGGTGTCCATCCAAAGAATCAACAAGAGATTTTAATAACTTAAACAAAATATGTTACATTATAAAACATAAAAGATTCTCACAATAAGAATATAGAGTGCAGCTACTAACAAATTATTGATTAAGATTTACCTCCATAAAAAGAGAATACAAGTTTAAATTTCAAAAGTTAGGTGAAAGAGGCAAACTTTTTATGCTTTTAAGTTTTGAAAGAAAATACTCTTATTCAAGTAAAAATAAAATAAAATAAAATAAAATAAAGAACATAGTGCGGGGCTCACCATGAGAAGGGGAAAGAATAGATGTTGAGGGCTCATTGGATAAACTCTCATGTGGTAAATGTCGGTAACGCCACAACAAGGCGGCTGGACTTGCATGTTCCCCCTGAAGCTGATGGCTGCCTGCGGTTGCATTTCGCAGGAGCCCCACCAAAGCAAAAGTAAACTTTCGTATCGCTCATTAAATGTCTTTTTGAGTTTTTCCGCGACAACGGACAACATTCAATGTCTGAAAAGGGCACGTCCATTTCATAAAAATTACTGCTAAATATCTTTTTTGACTTTTTTAGATTTTCTGGCCCCAAAAAAAAAAAAGGGCTTCGAAGATTTCAATAAAATATTAACTGCTCCATCTTAATCATGAGAATGCTACTTTCACTCCTGGTTATAAAATTTTGTTTATAAATTATAAATAAAATCTTATAATTAGGATCGAAAATAGTATTGTAGAAGGTAAAGTGCTCACTCTACTAAAGCAAATGCCTATCCTCGCTGAAAATTAACCCTCTGATTCTTATTATTAGTTATTTGTAGAGAAAATTTTTTATCTTAATTAATAATTATTTTTTAATTTATTCTTATTTAATTTTTATTAAAAAGGAAAAAAGAGGAGAGAAGTATGCAAATTATTTGTAAAAACAGAAAGAGATTAATAAAAATAAATTTGAAAACTTTATCAATTTATTACATTTCAAGATACTCCCTTCAATCTTTTTTATAAGAACATGATAACTAAATTACCAGATTTAAGAATTAGTTTAAAATAATAAATTATTTTTTTAAAATATATCCTTATTTATAAGGAGGAAGATAGAGAGAGGAAATATGAAAGTGAAGGTAGTATGCCAACATACCAACTTTTTAATTAATGCAATATGTAAAATTAATTAGGAGCAAAAAAAGTAAAAACACATTAAATATTTACACAACCACAAGTGGAATCTTGTAAAAAAAAAAGAACTAAGATAATTTAAATTTTAAACCATAGGTTTTAATCTCTTTAGAGACAAAATGATCTAAGTTCTTATTGTATTATATAGACTAATATTTAAATAAAAAAATTTAAAGGACCAAAACCTATGATTTAAAATTTGAGATACCAAAAATTATATTAATCCAAAATAAAAAAGATGTTTTAAATTTACTCACACTTAAAATCATGAATAACATTTTGAATATATATATACACAATATACTTCTTTGATCCTACTTATAAAACAAATAGAGAAAATATTTTTTAGTTCTATTTATAAGATATTAAGAGAATTTTTTTTATGTAGATATACAATTTTACTCTTCATTTATTATTATACTGATTTTGTTTATATAAAATATAATATATATTAAATAAGAATGAAGTTAAAAAAATTGTCAAATTCTAAATAAGAGTTAATAAAATTTAAAAAAATTTTTAACCTATATAAAACATATTAAAAATAACTTGTAAATAGAAGAAGAGGAGAATCTCAAACTCTAATAAGAATAGTCATTCTTATTTAATATGAATAATGTTTTGACCTACTTAAAAACTCATCTAAAATAGCAAAACATACGGCCCGAATTCCCAAGAGTTGAAACCGCCGCATCTCAACGAATTTGCCTTTTAACTTTTTTTTATTGAACTGCCAATTGCCAATAACCCACCAACCAACCAATGATCGCTCACATACATAACACGTCCACTCTAACACAGACTTTTACAACACAAAACAAAAGAAAGAATGAAAATACCTAACGGTCCCATTTCCCCAACACCCAAATTCAAACAAATAAATTAACCACAAAAACAAACGGACCTCTTGCCTTGTCACTGACAGCCGACAGCCCAAGAGCAGAAAAAGCATAAAGTAACGAAAAGAGGAGAAGAAAAAATGAAAAAAATAAAAAATAAGAAACTGACGGAGAACAGAACCGGTGGGTACTTTCGTCATTTCGTCAATTCAATCTGTGGGAAGGAAGGATATCGTGTGCATCGCCTCTTCAGGGAAACCTTGCAATCGTCCTTCGGGCAAATGGTAGGAACGTACGAGATCTCATCACAGCCGTCCGATCTGTGCCTCTTGAAATCCATCAACGACGCAAACAACGCTATGAACAGAACCAGGTGATTGAGAGCATATCTCTGCCCCACACACTGGTGGGCCCCAGCACCGAAGGCCAGAAAATTCCTTTTGAATATCTGGTCCTCTTGCCTCTCCCCCGAGAACCGGTCTGGGTCGAATCGGTCCGGTTCGGTGAAGCCCTGGAAGGAAGAATCAAATGCGGAGGGGAATACAATGCAACCTTTGGGGATCGTGTAGCTCTCCGTCAACGGGAAATTCTCCGCTGCTATGTGCGGCACCAGCGTCGCCGGCGGCCTGTATCTCACAACCTCACGCGCCACAGCTTGCGTGTACTTCATCTCCCTCAACTGCTCCGCCGTTATCAGAGTATCGCTCTCGGGAGACCACACTCCCGCGACTTCCTCCCTGACCTTTGATAAAACGTCCGGGTGCGAATCCAGCAGCGTGACCGCCCAGAGAAGTGAAGAGGTGGAAGCATCTTGTGCGGCAAAGAGAAAATCGAAAAGGAACCCACCTATCTCGGCGTCACTGGAGTACGGCGGCGGAGGATTGCCGGCGGCCTTGTTCTCGGCGATCTCCCTCAATGTGTCCTGCATCCAGTAATCGATCAAGCACGAGGGCTCTTCGCCTCCCTCCATCCTCTTCTTGCTGCGCCCAGTGCACGTCCCCAGGGTTTTGATCAGCCGGTCAACGGCGAGCCTAGCATTTCGGAACGCCGTCCCGGGAAAATCGATTGGCAGTTTCATGAGCCCAACATTGAAGAAAAAGTAATCCTGCTTAAACCTCTCTCGGGCCTCCAGGCCCAAATAGGGGCCCACGAACACCGTCTGAGAAGTTTCCAGATTCATATCGCGGGCCAGAACACGAAGCGCAATCGGGTTCGGTGCATTCTCCGACGAGAGCTTCTCCCATATCTTGAAATGCTTGAGGATAATAATCTGCTGCAACGCCGTGTAAGTAGATAAAGCCTTGGGGGTGAAATTCGGTGCGATCCTACGGCGTATATCTTTGTGTTCTTGGCCCATCATGTAGATGAGGTTGTGTTCGCCAAAGAGCTTCTTCCCGAAGGGGTGACCCACCAAGTGAAACGCATCGGGTCGGACATTGGCGAAGACCTTATGAGACAATTCGGTGTCGCGGATGAAGAGGATGAACTTTCCGATGATGTAGTTGACGGAGAACCCCAGGCCCGATGACTTGGCGAGAGCAGATTGGACATCCCAGAAATTGGTGGGACGGCGGACCAATGAGATTGCGTTGCCCAAGAAGGGAACAACCAGAGAAGGCCCAGGTACGAATCGCTTCCTTCTGAGGTAAGAGATCTGTTCTAAGAGCAGGAGAAACAGAATGAAAGAGATGAAATAAGGAGCTAGGTGAGTGAAGTTGAGGAGGGAGATAGTCATATTGTGGCGTGGTGGTGGGGAGAAGAGAAAGATTCAATGCACAGAGAGAACGAGGACCGTTCAAAGAACGAATTAGGTGGGAAACTCAAAAATGTGTCACTATAAAAGAGAGAGGAGGAAATTGAGAAAGAACCAAGGTCAAAAATGTCAAAGGATTAGGTCAAAATTTGCAGAGGAGGGAAAAAAGGATTGGTAAATTGAAATGGTGAGGATTGAAAACGAAGGCAGGGGAAATAGGTTGGAATTTGGAGTTGCAGACGAATTGGAATCTGCAGATTCAGACGAGAGAGGTCAGAGAGAGAAAGTGAGAGAAAATTGAAAACAGCCGAAAGAAAGATGGCGGGATTTGGGGCGGAGGGAGGTAGGAGTGTGGGGTTGAATTCCAGCTGGTCAGAAGGGTAGGGGAGTGACGTGCTTGGATTCCTTTGTGGCCAAAGCAGATATATGCAAATACACAAACACCACCATATTTTAATTGCATGCAATATAAAACTAATTAAATCCTATTTATCCATCTTTTTGTGATCATATTAAGTCCCTATCCTCTTCTTTTCTTAATTGAATCATTCTGAGTTGTTCTGGTTAGGAGATTCGTCGGTATTTATTGGGGAATTTAACGGTTTTATGTTTTGCACATATGAAAAATTGAACTTATATTTCGGCACCCAAAAAGAAGCTTCCACTGTTCACACACGGGAGATATAAATTTTACCTTAGAAATAGTTAAAAGCTTTGATCTTTTCAAAAATTATTATCTCCAATGTTTGAGACCGGTGACAATATAGTATTCCTAGCTTATCTATAATCAAATTTAGGGAGCGTTTGGTATCCTCAAAAAGTACTTTTAAAAAGTATTTTTTTATAAATTAAGACAAATTTCTCTATATATTTACTTTATATGTTATAAAAATATTTTTAAAACTATGATTTTGTTTTCATCCAAACATCTTTTTATTTGTTTTTATTCCAAGTTTAATTGTATCACCTTAATTCTCTCGCCCTATGAAGGACATTTAAAAAAAAAGAAGAAGAAAGTGTATAAATACTTTGCTACTATATTAAATGACTAAAGAACTTTTAAAGATAGTCTTGTAACAAGGAATAAAGGGATTACTCTTTTTTAGTGGATGATTGATATCCTCTTGAAAAATTGTGGTTTATGGGGCAATTCTATTCCCATGTTTGCTGGCAAAAAAAAAAAAAAAGAATTTCTATCAGCATATTTACTTTATATACTATAAGATTAATTAAAATAATTCAAATCTTTTTTTTTAAACATGACGTTAAAAAAATAAATTTTAGGGTTGTGGTTGCTTTAATTTCTTGGCATTCAAATGGGGGAAAAAATTTATTGAAAGTTTGAAACATTGGCTTAATAATCAAGATTTTGGTCGCAATAGCTTGATGGGTTTTGTTTGCACATTATTATCGTTTGCTTGCCGTGCTAGAAGCTCTGAGCTTATTTTATTGGGTTGCAATTAAAGCGTGGCAACAATTTCAAATTATTTTCCCCACCTCGTTTGCTAGAAGCCTCTTGCGTTTTTATTTCTTTGCCTCGTGTGAACACACCACAATGTCAATTATCAAATACACATATACATCCTCATCAAATTAAACTTTCTTACCAAATTTTGTTATTAAAAAAAAAAAAATTTCAGTTTACAATAGCTTTCTTAATCAATGTAAAAACTCATTCTCAATCTCAGTCGTTTTTCTCTGAAAATATTCGTTTTTGTTTGTAAATTTTTTTTTTAGTAGTTTTGTTTATAATTTCAGGTTTCTTTTCTTCTTTTCTTTTTGTTGCTAAGTGTTTTCCTCAATTTGTTAAGTGGAGGAATTATTAAGATTTTATTTCTATAATTCGTAAACAAATTAATCAAAATGACTAAGAAAAAAACTTTGGGGTCAATATTCTATGTTGCGTCTTCTTCTAATCTTCTTCATTGAATGATACATGTGGCGAAATGGCAATTGCCTTTGGTGGCTTTGACTCTTCATGGTTCATCATATCCTTTCCTCTGTTACATTCAGAAATTATTCATCCATTTCATGATGGAAATGGAAAAATTGACCTTTCAATCATTCGAGTGTCTTCAAATTATAACGTTTAAAATATTCATAATCGAAACAAATAGTCACCACACTTTTTTTTTGTTTTTTAAAGCTTATATATTTATTCTTCTACTATATTTAAGACCTCCCCGATACAAGAGCTGATGGAAGAATTTGTTTTGGGCTTAAATCTAATACTTTAATTTCCTTTATTTTTTAAATTTATAACAACTGTTTTCTTAAACTTACACTTGTTATGGGATTTTTCTATTAAAAAAACAGCAGTATCCAATACAAATTATTAAAGAGATTATTTTGTATAAATAAATACATATTTATCACGAATAACTGATTTAATAAATTTTTTTAATATCTATAAATTAGTTATTTAACTCCTATATTTAGAAGGGGTAAGTATTAATTTAATAACAAACTTTTTTATTAATATTATTAACGTTTTATCTACTCTTTAGCTACTCACCCTAATTTGATTACATACTAGCATATTAAGTGTATAAAGCTAAGTACCTAAGTGTTTCTTTTAACAAAATTATTTGTATTTAAATCAATTAGACATTTAAGTGTGAAGCATCCTAAAAATAGAGAATTTTTTTTACATTATTAATTCCATTCTTTTTTCTGGATCAAATACCAGCTCTACCTAAAAGAAGAAATTAAATGGGAATTTTTTTTTAATTATGAAATAGATTTCATGAATGTGCACTTGAAATGCATGAAGATTAATGCATTCACAAGTAGGGGGTGAAATATTTGGCTTGAAGCTGCGGATTGTCCACTTGATTAAATGCTATTGGCCCCTTTTAAATTCTGGTTGGCAAATAATTTTTTTTCTATTTCAGAATATTGTATGTACGTGAATGTAATCTTAGAAGATAGGAGTATTATAATTTTTTCCCAAAGTTTTCCATTTTTTGCCAAATAAATAAATTCGTATTTTGAATGCAATCTTATCTAGTTCCAGTTGAGCTCACAGTGATATTGAAATACCATCTAAACGCAATTAACTTTCAGATAATGAAAAAAAAAATTCTGAATGCCATATTAATATAACCCTCATTAAAGAATGTTAAGGAAAATTCTCTCAAGTCTCATCTCTTATGTATTTAAAACCCTCCTCTCTCCTCCTTATAACAAAGGGTAAAGGTAAAAAAACTGTCATTAATTACTTTATCAATATCTTATATTTTGGATCAAAATTTTCTTCTATAAGGCTTTTTATATTATGGACCCGAAGGAGCATATTTAAGACTAAGATTAACTTTTTATATTTATCATACATTTATGAATCTGAGGAGCATGTAATATTGCTTTTCTACCCTCTGTTTGGACTTAATTTTTTTTTTTTAAACCAATCACCTGTTCATCTCCTCTTAGCTCATGTTTCACATGTCACATAGATATCAAGCATAATTAGATTATTAAGAAGCTAATAATTCCTATAACATCCATCCCAATTGGAACATATATAAGAAGCATTTGCCATATTATTGATTTTTTTTTTAATTTTTGTCTTGACATCATATTAACACCAAGTTGATTCTCTTGCCTCATTATATTTATATATGTGCATTGAATTTTATGTTAACAGTTATTTTCGTATGTACTTATAGTTTCGTTTGATTTTTAATCAAAGTTTTTATTCTTTTATTTTTATTATATCTTTATAGTTTTACAAAATTTTTAATCAAATTCCTCTAATTTGATATACTGATAAAACAAGTTATAGGAACCTGATTTTTTTTTTTGGGACCAAAATAGGAACCTGATTAAAAATCAGGTAAAAACTATAACAATCTATAACTTAATTATTACTTATTTTTTAATATATGTGTAGTATTAATATTATCGAATCAAATATGAACATATTAGCTCCAGATGGAGATAACTCACCCAGCATAGTTACTTTTCTCTCATCAATAAGATTTGCATGCATGAGGTATGGAGATTTTCTTTTTCAACTCAATCGAATCAATATACACTTGAAAAACGTGTTTTGGTATTAAAAAAAAAAAGGTTTTTTAAACCGACATTACTGTTTTTCCCACCGTAAATTTGTTTAATCGAATTAATATTCACCCAAAAAAAAAACGTTTTTAACCAACATATAAATGATATTGCTGTTTTCCAACTGGAAACTCGTTTAAATGATAAGAATAAGGTGAAATATATAGCAGATAAATAGTTCAAATTTTCTTTATATATATATATATATATATATAGAGATCTTTTTGGTCGTATATATTACATTATAATTGTTAATATAAGACTTAGTTGTCTACTTTGATAAGATTAAAGAAAGCTAAATAAACTATTTTAAAATATTTATACTTATTATTCCTCTGGTTCTTAATATAAGACCTATTTAACTAATTTGATTAGATTAAGAAAGTTAGGTAAGTTAGTTAATTATAAAAAATATGACATGTTTTTCTTAGAATACTATAATCATTTTCATTAATATCTTCCCTTCCTCTTCTACTTAATTGTGGTTAAGGGAGTTTCGATAAGGGTAATTTAGAAAAAAATTAATAAATATGATAAATGGGTCTTATATTTAAGACCAAAATCAACTTAATAATTATGTCATATATTAAGGACCGGATGAGTATTTTTTTTCCAAACTAATTTATCTGACTCCTATACTACCTCTAATCCTAATTATAAGACTTTGTTTGTAGACTACAAATGAGGTCTTATAATTAGGACCGGAGGTAGTATAATTTATTGACACATATAAGTATTTTATAGATCATATAGGATTGGAATGGCAAAGTATCCCTATCTAGATTCTTGCAACAATTGGGAATAGGTCAGATAAAAAGTTTTTCTTGGTTGGGCGCCAAGGTAATCATGCTGCAGATCATTTGGCAGCTGCTTACAGAAGAGAGTTGGTACCCAACCGGTGGCTTTCGGCCGCAACACCTCTCTTGGATGAAATTTTAGTAAGTGACGTGAATGGTTGCAGGAATTTGGTGTCAAGTTCACTTGGTCAGATGTCTAATGTTGCAGATTCTAGTTGTACTCCTCCTAGTGTTAACAATCTTACTACTACACGAAAAGGTGTCGGCTAGTCTAGTTTGAGCCTTTGTTGTATTTTTGTGGTCTTTGTTTTGCTTATATTTGCTTCTTTTTTAGTTTGTATGTTTTTTTGAGGTCTGTATGTTTCTTTTTTTTGAGTTTATTGTTTTATTAATAGTCTTGGTGTTTTTTTGTGTATTTGTTCTGTGTTCTTTTTGTGTCTGTTGTTTAGTTTTCTTTAGTAATAAAAATATCTCTTTGGAAAAAAAATACTATAATTAAAACAGTCTATTATCTTTTTATATCCCATCAAATTAATTAACCAAATCTTATATTAAAAAAAAAAAAAAAAAGGTAGCGTGTGTATATAACTGCATATGCATATATGTTTGTATATGTGGTCGTCCTTACGTGGAGGGGCGGCAACTAGAAAGCAGAATATTTGTAGTTGTGAGTTGGCAGCATTGTATGATGGAATCAATTATGTGGGGGTGATGATCAAATGATGATCTTACAATGACAGCTAACTTTTCTTGTTAACAAATAATTAAACACTTTTTTTTAAATATATAAAACTTGTTGCTTAATTACTCAAGTTTCTGCTTTCGTCTTCGCCGCCTCTTCTCCTTATCATTTCTCGTGCATATTCTAAATAGATTATCACTATCGGGCAAAATAAATATATTATCACAATTTTTTTTATTGTAGCCGATTAGTTTTGCACTTTCTTATTTCACATATTTTTTTGTCCTGCTAACTAATTAATGGAATTAAGATTTAAATGCGTGGAATAATTCATTCCTTGATATAATAGCTATATAATTAATTTGAGAATATTAAAAAAATTAATTAAATTAGTTATTTGTAACAAATTTATGTTGACTCTTCTAAATTATGTGTATTAAAATTATCCTTCACGAGAATACCTTATAATTAATAAGAGTATTTTTAAAAAAATTACAAAATTAAGAAATAAAGTGAATTAAAATATTATATTTAGAACTAAATTCAATTCTAACAAAGTCTTATGGGTTAAGTTTATGAGATGATATATCAATTAGTCTTTACTATTATGTCATCCTACCTCTATTTTTTTTTTTTCTAGATTGTTATTTAAAGTTTGCTTTACCTATTAAGTTTTTTTTTTTGGCCATTTACTTATTAAGTTTTAAACTTATCGAAAAGTCAACTTTTTGATAAGCATAACTTATTAAGGAGTTTATAGTTGATTTTATCGATATAGAAGTTAGGTAGAGTTCAAAAATCGAATTGTATCTTTTATATACATTATACATAATATATATTATAAAATTACTTGACTAATTTGTGTATATTAAAAAATAAATTAATTATAATAAATATGATATAATTTCCATAAAATAACTTTGCATAACATTAGAATATATATATATTGTTTTTATATATAAATAATAAATATGAGAGAAAAAGTGAGTTGAGATTTTAGATGATAAATTCAACCCTTTAACTAGCTTTTATATTTAGAATTTAATACATGAAAAATAAACTAATTATATAAAGTTTAATCTTTTTAGAATTTAGAATTTTATATTTTTGATAAATTAGTTTAAAAAATAATAAATATGAGAGAAAATGTGAGTTGAGATTTTAGATGATAAATTCAACCCTCTAACTAGCTTCTATATTTAGAATTTAATACATGAAAAATAAATTAATTATATAAAGTTTAATCTTTTTGGAAATTATATACAATTAAATATTCCCAAAAAATGACAGTTATTTTCGTTAGTAGAATTTATTTTCATATGTTTATTTAATTATATTACATATAATTAATATGTAATTAAAAGAGGAAAATCTTTTATTAAAAAAATTCATATTACAAAAATATTTATATCAAATTTTTTATATCTATTTAGTTAAGTTTTCCAGGTAATATATCCATTTTTTACGTAAATTTATAATTAAATGATACCACTAGTTTAAGAAGATCAATACACATTTCTAACAAAGAATCAATTTAACTCTTTTTTTTAATATCTCCAAATTAATTGTCTAGTTCTTATATTTAGGATCGAAGATAGTAATATTTTAAAAATATGAAACATGATGATGTATAATTAAAAAATTTAATATAACAAATATAAAGAATATAATGTAAGTATTATCTAACCAAAGAGAATTACTAAATTCTGTATGCAAGAGGCAGCTAATTCTTCGTTGTTGTCACTCATGTCATAAAGTAAGACCACATTTTTCTCGTTTGATAGTTGAGAGTTTATTAGGTTATATAAATATATTTTTAAAAAAATGGCAACTCCCACTTAGCATTATAATTTATGAATTTTCAATCAATTATTGTGCAAAAGTAAATCTATTAATTCCTTAAATAATAATATTGTGATCCACATCAATAAGTGCCATATGCGTCATCTCTCTTCTCTTTAATAGAATGTCCATTCATACAGATCAATAATTACATGTAAGACCAATATATATAATATAAAATTTTATGAAAAGTTGTGGTATTAACAAATTATACAGTTTAACTCATTTATCAAGTGTCTGTAATATATGGAAAATGTGTTTAATTGTATATTGATATATTATCTTAGGTTTTTAATATAAAAACTAATTGGCTAATTTGAGTAGATTAAGAAAGTTTATTACGTTAGTTATTTATAATAACTATGTGTTATTTTTTCTAAAATACTCTTGCGAATCATGTGCACTAGCTAGAACTACCATTTGATAGAATATTCAATATGTGCAACTACTAATACTACAAGAAGTAATTTAAAAGGATGAATAAGTATAAAAAAAAACATATTAGAGTATTATATCTAGAACTAAATTAAAAGTAAAACTAACTTGTTTATTAAGGACAGAGGTTGTACTTTTAAACCCATCACAATGAATTCTTATTTTCTTTTTTCATTTACATCTCGTTAAGGGGATTTATATCATATGATTTTTTTAGGATTAGTATAAATTTTAGTCTTTTAAGTTTGTCTTCATTTTAGTTTTGGTCTTTCAAGTTTAAAATCATAGATTTTAGTTTATCAAGTTTCTTTTTATTTAAAACGTTAATCCTTATAATCCAATAAAAACTTAAATCATTTTGTCCCCTCAAGGGATCAAAACTTATAGCTTGAAACTCCAGGGATCAAAACCAAAATGAAAGTAAATTTAAGAGACTAAATATTATGTTACCCCTTTTTTAATTTAGAATTAATTTCACTTTTTTTGATGCATAATTATCCTCCTAATGAAAGCAATCTTATTAAAATATTATTAGACACTAAATATGAATATCTCTTTTAATGAGGATTCGAACCTTGGCATAAATATTAATTTAGACTAAAACTTTTGGTTGATGCAATATAATTAATTATCTAAACATAACGTCTGTACACACACACACACCATAGATGGCAATATATATGTCATAATTTTATTTTTTGCAAGTAAATAACATTCAACCAAACTTTTTGCGAATAAAATTAGTACCAATAAATCTGTTTAAGAAATACTATATTTAGAAGATATAAAATTTTTAAGCATATTGTTCAGAAATAATGATAGACCAAAATGATTGGATTTGGGATTTTCATAATTGTGCTTTATATTAATTTTTTTCAACAAACTCCATATGAATTAATTACATGCATAAACTAATATAACACAATATGAAGTTATCACAAACATTAAGAACATATTTACAAGCATCATCATATCAAAGTAAATAATTAAATAAATTATGCAATTAAAAAACATAGATTGGTCTAAAAGAAATATAAGTGAACATTTGATTCCATCCATGTTGAGTATAATAAATAATAAAAGTTGAATGATTCAATTTACATGTTCAATAACTTTGATGTCACTGTTTTGTCACATTCACGCACATGAATTATATTATCTGGTTGGCGAAAAGAAAGGCTTATATTATTTGTTTTATTTCTCAACCAAGACTCTTAGTCCCTTGGCATATCTCACAGGTCATTTAATATATAAAATAAAATAACATAGGTGTAGATGACAAATAATCATATGACATTTATTATTTAAAAAAATTATAAAAAAAAGACAATGCTTGATTAACAAAGCATTGAATTATAATCAATTCTCAATTTGCCTAGTCAATTTGACTAGTCCCCCATGTGTTGAAATAGTAGCTAATAGGTTGAATAAAACATAATAAAATTGAGTTAATAGCGTCTTTGACTCTTAAAATTTGACCTCGTTTTGATTTTGCTACATGAATTTTGAAATTATTAATATTAATTTCTAAAATTTGATCTCATTTAGATTTGTTTAAAGATTTTTTATCTTTGAAATAATTTTGTTGGTTATTAAAACCAAAACCGTTGATTTCAAATTTCACAACCAAAGTTAAAATGATATCAAATTTTATGTACTAAAATGATATCAATCCTAATATATTTTTTTTCAATAATATAGATTCATTCCATTATTTGAAAGTTTATTATTGAAGAATTGTAGCCCCATCCAGGATCCAACCTGTTTGTAAATTACAAAGATAATTGGCAGAAATAAATTATTTTTTAATTGTAAGCTTGTCAATCATTCTATAGGCCCTCTCTTTTGATGATTCGGAAATTGTAGCATGACATGGAAGATTTGAAAATTAAAAGGTTTGAGAACAAATTCTAAGGTCCATATTCATTCGGCTTTATTCTAAGTCCGAATTCTCACAATTAAATACTTTGAAAATAACACCACAATATTTAGATTGTTTTCTCCTTAAAGTATACACTTGATCCTTTAATTATACAAGGTTTTAATTTGGTCTCTTAACTTTAAAAAGTATGACCTCAGGTTTTATGTATAAAACCTCATTTGTAGTCTACAAACCAGGTTTTATAAATAGGACTGGAGGTAATATAGTTTTAGTCTTTTAACCCAAAAATCATTCAACTCAAATGATGATTTTTCATAACAGTCATAGTTATTTTGAAAATTAAACATAATATGTTAATATTTTATCAATATTTAAGATATGAATATCATCGATTTTTTTAATAATTTTAAGATTAAATAACTAAAAATATACTTTTTCAAATTAAAAAAACCGAATTGAAACTCTATATAAAGCTAAAAGACTAAATGTAAACTTTAGTTTTTAAAAAAAAAATAACAACGATGTTTATGTTTTTTTACACGTCACTTCATCATGGTCCAATCCATCAAAAACAATGTAAATTTATCAAAAATTACAGTCTGTTCTTAAAAAAATAATGTAATTATCAAAATTCCCATATCAAGTAAATGATAAATTTCAGTATATTATCCAGGCTGAACGATGGGCAATAGGAGATGGGTTGGAACTGGCCTGGGCAACAGGTTACAGGAAGGTAAAGCAGGAAGCGGATTATTCTCAAGATTTTTTAATAATTATACTCTTTCTTAGAATTTTATAGTAATTTCCCCCAAAAAAAATAACTTTTTCCCATAAAGATTTTCTAAATATTAATTTTTTTAAAATCACTGGGACAACAATATTACACAAAAAAAGACACAGCGAAGAATGAACCGGCAACCCTATCATCGTAGCAAGGTTTTTGGTGCCATTGAACTCACACAATCATCAATATCAATCAATATATAGAACATAAATGGTGTGAGAGCAACCTATATTTGAGACTTGACTATTATAAAAATATAGGCCAATATATTTTGCTAGGTCCAAATTACTATTGATCACTGATAGGCTCTCAAGAAATACAGAAATTATATCGGGGCCTTGGCTGTGTTTTTGGCCTCCTAGATTCTCTCAATTTTGTTGATGGTGATGATTTTGTTTGAAATTTTGTCGGATACCTTGTAATGAGGATTAAATATTAACTTGCTATGTCATTTATAAAAATTAAAAAAAAACTAATACCTTCCCCTAAATCTAACCCTTATTAGTTATTTATTACTACCTCCGGTCCTTAATATAAGACCCTATTTGACTTTTTTTTGGTCCTAAATATAAGTCCCTAATCCACTTTGTCTCTTATATTACTCAATTTTTTCCAAGATAGTCCTTCTAATAATTATAGTTATAGTCAATACACTTGATTAGCAGGATATTTTAAAAAAGACAACACCTATTTAGGACAAATAACTAACTCAACTTACTTAATCTCCTCAAATTAGTCAATTAACTCTTATAATTAAGACCGAAGTAGTACTTATTTTGAATACACTTATTTTAATAATTGAGCAAATGGAAATAGTTTCTGGGCTCCACCGACTCACTTAAGACACAGGAATAAAAAAATTAAAAATTTTCATTAAAAACTCCTGAAATTTTGCAACGTTCCTGTCCCAGTAATCCACTTATTCAATGGGCAAAGAAAATACATGCCGTTTTCTTTTTTCATGAGACAAATTTGGGCTCAATGAGGAGCCTTTGAATTTTATCATCCCAAGGAAGCATAAAAGTAAAATCCACAGCACCATTTTAAACTTTTATTGACCAAAAAATTGTTGAAAAACATGATGAAAACATACCTCTTAATTTCAAAAATATGACTAAGACTGACAATTCCTGCAATGATTTACTACATTTATATTTCACCTTAAGTATTTTCCTATTAAACTCCCAAAAACTTTTGGAGTTCCAGCCCAAACACTAGCCAACCCAATTTGTTGCCCCAGCAATAGCTAACCATCCATTACTCTCAGATTTATTTCTAAAGATCACACTCAATAATGCTCACAGGTGTTTCGCCAAATACTTAAGACGACATGGGCTCCCTTCATAATTATACAGATTTATATTCTAACAGATCACATCAATAATGTCACAGGTGTTCGCCAAATAGTTAAGACGACGTGAGCTCCCCTTCATAATTATACAAATTTAAAATAGGGAGAATTGTAATTAATTTCACCCAGAAGAATCAAATACAAAAAAATCTCTTAAAATCATAAATTATCTTGAAATCTTAAAAAACCTTTTTACAATAAATTTTATTTATTTAATTAACAAATTACTTTTTTTTTTTTAAGTTTGTATTGACATCTGAAAGAGTAGTGATTGACAACTTAAGATATAAAGATTGACAATTATCGATACTGGTTTAACATCACATTTTCTCAGCATATCACACTATAAGTTGTCAAACAACTACGATAGTTATCAACCCTAAATTATCAATCACTGCTCTTTCAGTTATCAATACAAACTTAAAAAAAAATTTAGTAATTAAACAAATAAAATTTATTGTGAAAAAATCCTTTAAGGCTTTAGAATAATTTCATAATTTCAAAAGACCTCCTTGCATTTAATTCCTTTGGGTGGGACCTAATTGCAATTTTCTCTTTAAAATATTGAACAGAACTACTTTTTCAAAAGAAAAACTATCACTCTACGAAAGCATTGTGTCAGCCCAGCACTGAATGATTGCGTTGGGGCGATAAAATCTTGGATGAACTCAGCTTCATAATATTCTACAATCTAAGTTCAAAACTAAATGAAATCGGCCACATGCTAGGCCAAAACAGAAGAGTCCAGAAATAAAATTTAGAATTCCAAAATTGACATCCAACTTAAGCCACAACATATTGTCTTGGTAAAGGGGCAAAGAGAAAAGCCACAACAAATTGCAACTCCCAACACATGCAATTTTGCAAGCTTAAAGCCTTCTTCCTCTTCTACCACCCTTTCTCCTGGTGCTGTCTGATGGGATCGGAGTCACATCCTCTGCAAAATCCCACATCATACATGAACAAATTAACAAACCTAATGGAACAGGAGGACATTAGGGTAAAATGCAAATGACCCTTTCAACACATAGCAAATCAAACCCTACATAATGCAGGCAACTTTATCAACACGATAGGTATAGACAAACAAGATTTCAAACTGTTAACTAAAACACGTTTGGTTTCACAAATATTTTCCAAAGCCATTTACTCCACAAACCTCAATTTTCCCAATACAATCATACAATGATGTTAAATATTGAAAATTCAGTTAACTCACGACAAAATTCAAACCAACAGGAAGTCACATATTTACTGAGTTTAATTGGAAAAAAGAAGAGGTGCAAAGGAGGAAATAAGTCTTACTCCTATAGTTTCAACCACTCAAACTACATGGGTGACTACATAACATCCAATTTCTTTTTTGGCCGAGCACTACAATTAGCAGTTCATAAAAAATAAAAAAAAAACCAAAACATGAAACAACATAACATCTTCAGACAAGCAAATCAATTCTTCAAAATGTGCATTACCTATACGACCAATTTTCATTCCTGATCGAGCAAGGGCACGGAGAGCAGACTGAGCACCAGGACCTGGTGTTTTTGTCTTGTTTCCACCAGTGGCACGGAGCTTGATATGAAGAGCAGTTATGCCCAGCTCCTGTTCCATAACTCAAAGTCAATTAACAACTTTTGACTGCTTAATAAAACAATGCAAACACCCAAGTGCTAATGATTCAGCACACTTGAACTAACAATTAATTGAACACCTACATAAAACTAAAATCCCATCAATAGTGCTAGATTACCAATGCAAGAAGGCAATCATACAAAAATTAGAATGAAATCCAAACAGATAGAAACGGTTGGATCCAATGAGATTAATTTAAAGAACTGGCTTATAAAGAAATTGATGACCTTGCATCTAGCAGATACATCCTGTGCTGCAAGCATGGCAGCATAAGGGGAAGATTCATCTCTGTCAGCCTTCACCTTCATTCCCCCTGAAGATAAGAACCAGGTCTCATTAGAAAACACAATCTCGACTTCTCTGTGTTCACATTTAATTTTCTTAATGTTCAAATTTAATTTTCTTAAAATGCCAGAGCAATATCTGGCAACATATCTTAACTCTTGAGAACATTTGATATTTTATAATTATATAATTAAGAGGACCAATTCGAAAGGCTAGATGAAATTAACAGAAAAGGTCATGCACGCCTAAGCAAAATTGACATATTAAGCAAAGCAACAGAAAGGAGGAAACTCTTTACCTGTTATACGAACAAGGGTTTCCCTTCCAGACAAATCAGTGACGTGCTGTAACAAAGCAAATGATCAATTATACTGAGAATTTTCAAGATGCAACTTATATGGAAGAATATACGCTTCATGTGCTCACAATGAAGTGTCATTAATGATGCATAGATATGGGCAACGCCAAAAACATGTTCGCCATCTCTGACAGTTGGGACCAAGAGTAACAGTTTCTTCCTTGGGCTCTCTAACCTTTCTCCTTGACTGTTTACAAATCACACAACAGAATTAGAACTGAATGCATCGCAAATCAATTTTTTTTTTTTAAAAAAAAAAAACCTGGATCAATGCAAGAAAACAAATTCTGCATAGGGCTAACGTAACAAGCTAAAAAGTTAACAATAAACTCTCGGAAGACTTAATTTTTTTATGAGCCCCGACGATCTTAATTTTATACTAATCTGACAGGTGACCTCATTTATGAGGCTGGCAATGAAGAAAGGCGTCCCTCTTCTTTCAAAATGAGTGACACTACTCTAAAATTAGTCAAAATACATCACTTAGACATTCCCCCAATTCAGGTACCACCAACGCGACAGACAGTTTCCCCAGCAGTGTCAGAACAGTTCAAAATAAACCCAGAAAAATGTCGACGGAATCATGACACGAAACTGCATAGAAAATCGCAGAAATACCAACTCTTACGAACCAACGGGAGCTTAAATTCATAACCACACAGTTTATTAATCTTAATCATCCCAACCTCCTCAATATTCACATAACAGTTCTACACTAGAGAGAAGAAGTTAATACGATTCAGAGACTTCCATGAAAAAACAAAGTAGATTTAACATAAATCAAAGTAGACATAGCATATCGACATATTCAAACGCAATTCCTAACCATGATTGCGAGGCAGAAGGGTAGAACACAGGGGTCGTGCGTGCGGCTTCTGTGTTTCTGCTCCGACAACGCGAAAACCCTCGCTGGGTGAACTAGGAAAGACGACTCATATTATATATGGGCATGCTTTTAGGGTTTTGCGGCCCATTTTTGCACTTGGCTTTTCTTGGTTCCAGACTGTTTTTGGCACCCAATGGGGTCAGTCCATTATGATTGTAATCTGACAATTTTTTAAATAAATTTTTTGTTATAAAATATTTTAATTATTCAATTCTCCTTTAATTTTTTACTGAAAATTTGTTTTATCAGTATTAGATGAATTAGATGAATGCATAACCTAAAGCCTATATGAAAATTGGCATTGTTCATAACGTCATATCTTAAATTGGCATTATGATCTACCCGGTCTATAAAAGAAGGGATTGACTTGTTTGAATTAGTATTTACAGAAATGATTTTTATTCCAACTTACTCCTGCAAATTGAGATTTAAATAAAAATTAGTTAATATGATATTATTTATATTTGGACAGAATAATTTTATAAAGAAGAGAGTTTCCTTGAAATTTCTGACTAAATCCACATACTACAAATACAATAATAACAACAAAGTCTTATCCCATTAAGTGGGTTGGCTATGTGAATTGCACAAAGGTATTGAGCTCTATCCAAAGCAAAATCCCTAGATATATTATTAGTTGAAAGATCTTGTTTAATAACCTCAATAAGTGTTCTCCGTGGTCTTCTTTTACCTTTTTTAGGGAATTTCATACTGTTTGATCAACCCTTCTCACTGGTGCATCCAAATGCTTTCTTTGCACGTGACAAACCCATCTCAAATGGTTTTCTACCATTTCTCACTAATAGTCGCAATTCCAACTTTTTCGCATATATGCCCATTGTGAATTCTATGTTTTTTTGGTATGATTACGCGTCCATCTTGGCTATCTCTATTGTATATTCATGTTGTCCCTTCCACTACTATATAGCATTATTGGTCTTATACTAGTGCGATAAAACTTTCTTTTAATCTTATTCGGTACTTTCTTATTACAAATAACTCTTGTCACTTTTCTCCATTTAAAACCGCCTAGCTTGAATTTTATAATTAACATCACCATCAATTTCACCATCTTTTTGTATAATTGATCCCAAACATCTAAACTTTTCGACTTTCATAATGAATTGATCTCCCAATTTAACCTCCATATTCGTTCTAACTTGTCTCCTTATAAAAAATATTGTAATACATATATTTTATCCTGCTCCTTCTCAAACAAAACCCTTTGATTCCAAAGTTCTTCTCTATATCTTAAATTTAGTAATAATCTCTTCTTTTGACTTAGTCAATAGGATTATATCATCAACAAAAAACATGTACTTAGAGATTTTTTTTTTATATGTTTAGGTAGAACGTCAAGGACTAGGTTAAACTAATAGGAGCTCAAAAATGATCTTTGATGTAGGCTAATTCTTATAAAAAAGTTTTCTATCTCACTGCACGGCATTCCAACATAATTGTGACCCCTCGTACATATCTTGGACTAAGTGATATACACCTTTCCTTGCTCTCTGGAGAACTTCTCTCCATATACCACAAATATTTGTCTTTATAGCCAAAGTACTCAATGGCAACATATAGTTTGATTGAAGACTATGGGCTCGTTTGGAACAGCTTATAAGTAGCTTTCCAATAGTAATTTACGGAGTAAGAGGCAAATATGTGAAAATAGTTTTGTCCTGGCTTATGTGAAACGTGTTTATAAGGAATTTCCACCCCTTTGCCAAACAGGGCCTATATAGGTCACAACTACATCATAAGTCTCCCTCTTAGAGGGATATCATGTCTCACGATTTGGCTTTTGTTTGGCTAAATAACAGATAACATCAAATGTCTTAAAAATATTTTTATGCCAATCACTAGGCTTCATGTGGTGGCAATACAACATAATACAGGAATTTAACCACAATTTTCAATCAACAACCCCATCATCTAAACACAACACGGTCACTACAATTCAATCACAGTTATCAAATATCTACACAATTGCCTAGTCTCACTCTCCTGTATTTACAATGAAATTTATTGGCGTTTGTAATTCACCCAAAAAACCTTATAGATTGAAATGAAACAGAGGAAGTTTGACCTCAGAAGCTTCACTATTGACAATGCTTTCAAAGAAGCAAAAACTTGTGCTGACTGGCCCAGGGTAACTTCTACATTAAGATTGTTAATGATCCGCTCTGAGTGGAAGGATCATTTGCCTTTTGACATGACTTAATTTATCTTGCCCATTTGACTCGCTGTGGTAGTCAGTGGTAACCTTGTTACTTCAAAAAGGGAAAAAATCGGAGAGAAATAATAATAATAATAATAAAAATCATCGTTACAATAAAGGGTTGATTTTATGGGGTTGCCGGCCCAGGCGAAGGAACGACACAATCACTAATTCATTATTGACGAAGACTTTTTCTCACGAAACAAGCCTCTGAGGGAGTTCTGTTCTGGGCAATTAGGCTGTGGAAGAGGGTGGTGCTCCAATTTCGTCGTTCTCGCGCAATTCTCCGATTCAGTTATGAGCGAGGAAGGCAAGAACAGGGGTGTCGTCACCGATCACCCGCGCCAGCCTTACTATGGCACCTTTCAGGGCGTTGCCAACTATTACCCGGCTGCTCCACCTCCACCGCCGCAGCCTCAGCCAGTGGTAGGATTTCCTCAGCCTATTCCTCCACCAGCAACTTACGGTGCTCATTATTACCAAGGATATCAAACTGTTCCAGGTACGCGTTGAGATTTTTTGTTGCCCGCAATGTCGATTACTTCACAAACTATGGGCATAAATAATGCTTTTGTTATTAAACACGGATGAATTGAATGCGAATGCTTCTTAGAATGAATTTAGATACGGCCAACCTTTTGTTTTCTCATAGGATATTTGAAGTTGTTCCCAAATTCAGCAGTTTTGATTTGGTACGAGGACAAGTTGCTCACCCGTGGTTGATCTGAATCCAATTAGAATGAATTTTGGGGCAGTTTGATATCTGCTGTAATCTGTCTGGGGAGCAATGTTTAGGTTGAGGCGTTGTTCTGTTGCATTCTATAGCTAAATCGGTTCTAGTACGATTTGATGGGGTTTCAATTTTTCTCTGTGATCGTTATATTTTTTAATACATGATATTGCTTTAAGGCTATGGTTATGAATTGTTGGGATTTGGAAGTTTGAACAATCTATAATCTATTGCTTTTTTTTTTCTCCTCTCTAAATCATGGCTTTGAAATGGAAAAGAATAATGGCGGGTGGATGTTGAGGCTTATGAAATGACAGTTTGTGAGGCCAGAAAAAAGTACCAAAATGGAAGATATTGGTCAATAATTACGCTACTTTTTATTGTCCATACATTTAAAACATGAAGACTTTCAAACCTGACTTTTGCTCGAGTATCACTTTTATTATTTCTTACACATTAGTTAGTGCAGGAACAGCTCGAGAATGATTTAATTATCCTAAATTCTTTGTCACAGCTGTCAAGTCTGATAATTTTGATTTAAGAAGTTGGATAAGATTATTATAAACTTCCATGCTATTGATCTGTAGTCAATTTACAGAGTAGAGGTTTCCATTTCTGTCTTGAAAATTGATATGTCAAAGCCTTGCATGAAGGCAAAGGCACAACATTATGGCTCAGATCATAGGGAAAACTCAGTTTAAAGTAGGCTTATAAAAATTTTGGTAAACTATTTATTGGGATGGAAGAGGGTGACCGTGTGCTAAGAGCCGTGGTTGTGAACAAAATATCAGATTTTCATATCAATAGAAGTTGGGCCAGATGAGTAAGAAATAAGTTCTTCATTGCAGAGGCCAGAAGGGCGACATATGTGAAACGCCAAATAAAATGGTATGGTGCAGTAAGTTTGGTATTATGGACATGTCTTAGAAACGGTGTTCTAACTGACAAATGGCCTCATAAGATGCTTTCACTATTTGAAATTGGCCAATTATTATAATAGTTTTAAGAGGTTATTTGGGTTGTATAAAGAGAAAGAAAAGAGGTTATTTGGAATGTGTGATTAGCTAGTTCTCAAATCAAATAGTCCAAATGGTTTGCGTGGTCTTGTTTTAAAAACATTGATGGAATGGTTCTTTGAAGATATAAGTCCTAGGATACATAATACATTTATATAGCTTTTAAAGTGAAAAAGAATATGCTGCTATTATATGTTCATTTGTCATTTTGACATATCTGTGTTCAAAGCTCCATTGACAAATTTCATAAGATGCATAAATTTCTGACCCCATGTAAAGTTGTCTAAAGTCAGTGTTTGTTCGATCTTTCCCTATTTGAATTGAAGCTCAGTGTTAGTTCGATCTTTCCCTATTTGGATTGAAGCTCGGTGTTTCTCTAGAATATATATATATATATATATCATTCAGAAAAAAAGGTTCTTGGCACCTTAATGATAGTAGTATTTAGCTGCTTGTTTTCACAGAATATGATAATGTAGCTATTCCTAAGTGCTTCTATCACCTTCCCAATATTGTTATTGGCATCTTATATCTGAGATCACTTACGTTAATACATGGGAATTCTTTTTATCAATTTTCTTGTTTTTGTCTTCTACGTGCACATCATAACGGTTTTATAATGCCCTGAAGGTTATGCTGTTGCTGAAGGAAGGCCCATAAGAGAACATCGTCTTCCTTGTTGTGGACTTGGTCTGGGTTGGTTCTTGTGAGTTTGCTGGCACTTTATTGAACCATTTGTTATTTCCTTTTTAGGCATCTATAGTTAAATGTTAAGGGGCACTCATGCTGTAAACTACATGATGTCTTCCATCTAACACTGCATATAATTGGATTCAAATGCTCTTGTGGGATCTAGGGTAATGAGAAGACACAGTCTCTGATTATTCTTTTCATGTGTTTGACATTAGGAATTCAAGAAATTTGTCTAGCCAGGGTGCCAGATGTATTGATGACCATAATTTAATTTGTATTGCAAGGTTTATAACGGGATTCTTTCTTGGTGGCATTCCCTGGTACGTTGGAACTATTTTGCTGCTATGCGTACAGATGGATTACCGAGAAAAGCCTGGATTAGTTGCATGCACAGTTGCTGTAAGTGTTTATCTCAATTTGTAGATTGTTTCGTTTTTCATTTCTGTCCAGGCTTAGTCCTTTGCCAATTTAGAACATGGTTCTCTAATAATTTCTGGCTAGATTATCATGCTAGCTTATTAGGACAAAGCTCTATGTCATTGCCTGTTCCCACTTGACCTGTGTTTCTTTATTCTTAATTTGCAGTCAATCATTGCTGTGATAGCTGTGACTCTTGGTGTTACAAATAAAGGTCATGATTGGTGAAACCAAACACGCCAAAGAACTTACTGTACATTTCGACTTCTTCAACCTCTCTGACGCTTTCTCGCTGTTCTGAAGTCTGAACTTCACCTGTGGTTATATGTAAAATTTGCTACGTTTGTTGTAAATCGCCACGAGAATGCATTTTCTACAGATTAGCAGATGTTAAAGGCTTCGGAAACAGAAAAAAGAATATATGTTGACTATTATAGCAGGAAGTTACACATTATATAAATGTTTATCCAGGAAATGCTGTCATATGTTTCCTTCGCTTGAGGAAACCATGCTCAAGGTTTAAATGAAAGGGTGACCATCAGGTCAAAAAAAGAAAAAGAAAAGAAAAGAAAGGGTGACCAGGCATGCTATAGCGCATTTGAGATATATCCTACGAGACGCGAGAGATGAGGGGAAAATGCATCCATGTAAAAGATTCTTTTGTTTTTTTTCCCCCCTTTCAATAATGCTAGAGAGAATGAAATATTTATTTCAATTCTAAATATAATATCTTAATTTACTATGCTTCTCGAACTTATAATTTTTTTATAAACTATAATTGTTAATTGCACATGTTAAGAAAGTTTTTATTAAGAAACAATTCGAATACAAATAATTAAGGAGAATATTGTAAGAAAACAACACACATTTTTAACCTAGACATGACATATAACTTTTTCAACCCACAATAATTATAGAGGCTATTTTAGTGAAACAAATTATTCAACCACATTCGTGCTTCTAAATTTTCAGAAATCAAACTGATCAAGTGTTTTTTTTCCATTATTCTTAAAAAAAATTCTGAAAGAAATAAAATCATTTCTTAATACAAAAGAGAAAATAGATGCATTTATAGTTATAAAATATATTACTACCTCAAGTTCTAATTATAAGACCTCGTTTATAGCTATAAAAACAAAGTCTTATAATTAGGATCGGAAGTGGTATGTTTTTTCTGATGCAATTTTTTATAGAAATATTTATTTTTATTTTAAACTCAAACTTTGGTTTTTGCCATAAACAGAAGAAAAATGTTCTTTTTTTTTTTTTGACAACGATAGAAGGTTTAAAAGAAAAGAGTCTTTTTTTGTTTTGGAGTCTGAATCTTTCACGAGGCCCAGTAGAGGAAGGAACAATTTAATCCCATAGGCCCCGCCCACACCGAAACTCTTAATCCGGAACTAGGGTTTCCTTCATCGTATATAAGTAAAACGAAAACCCTACGTAGCCTGATCTTACGGCAGTGAGAGAGAGGGTGAGAGGTATCAGAGTGCTTCTTGTGTCCGTCTTCTCTCGAAAATGGTTGCTTTCAGGGTGAGTTTTTGTACCTCGGGTCTTAAACCAATGCTTTGGATTTATAATCAATTGCGGCTGAAATTTGTTTCTGAGGATTTATGACCCTTCTATTAATTTGCATCACTGAAAGCTGATATATTTTCATGTTTGATTGTTCGAATTTTTGATCTGATTTTTTGGTGGGGTATTCGATTTTCTCGTATTTGCCTCCTTTTTCACTGCACCCAAGTAAATGGCATTTTCCCAGCTGATTAGATGATTCTCTGGTTGCTCTTGCAGTTCCACCAGTACCAAGTCGTCGGGAGGGCTCTGCCAACGGAATCAGATGAACACCCAAAAATTTACCGCATGAAACTCTGGGCTACGAACGAGGTTCGCGCCAAGTCGAAGTTCTGGTAATGTGATTTCTTGTGATCATTGTATATTTCTGGTTGGAAATTTTCGTTTGTACTATTCTTGTGAGGTCTTTTGGTGTGAAAAAGTTTTATTCGATTTAGTACTCTAGTTTTTTTGTCCCGGAAGTCGAGGCTAGTAATAATTGTCTTAATCTGGCTGATTGCTTTGATTTAGGTATTTTTTGAGGAAACTGAAGAAGGTTAAGAAAAGCAATGGTCAAGTGCTTGCTATCAATGAGGTGCATTTTTACTTTCGCGCATGTTTATCGAGTGTTTTATGTCTCTGTTCTAAATTCTGACAAGAATGGTTTCTTGTTAATTCGAAACAGCAACTTTCTAACATTTATTCTATAAAATGTTTCTCCCTTTTCTGTGTTAATTTATGTTAGAAAGCTTGTGGTGAGTGGGTCGTTAATGTTGTGAAACTTGATCTGTGTCGTAAGATGCATAGCTCCTAGGATATTAGCGAGTGAACCCTTGAACATGTAGTGCATCCTTTTAAGTGCGTTCATATCATGACATTTTAGCTGATAGCCTAGTCATTTAGGTGGTTAGTTGCCATCAGAAGGAATGTTCGATCGGCAAATCATGTGAAAATGGAATCATCCCCGCTGTTACTATCTTCAGGAGCGGTAGAAACTATTGGATTGATTGCCAATATCAGTGTAGAGTATCTGATTATAGGTGAAAATTACAATAATAAGGCATCTTTTGTTCATGATTATATGCTCAGACAATGAGAAAATGTCTTTTGGCTACTGAAAGTTTGAGACTCAGCTTATTTCTTGTCCTACCTGGTGCTGGTACCTTTGTATTTCTCCTTGAGAAATTGCTGGATTTGGCCCTATTGGGGTCCATGTCTTCAAAACTTTAATTTCTACCTTTCATACTGCAATTTTAATTTAACATGTCGAAGTGAAATATTCTTTGTTTTTTCACAATGTGATGCATCTATTCAAATAATTAATTCACAACAGGCATAAAGTGTATCACCTGTATCCCAATTTAACAAGGTCAAAAAAAAAAACCCCAATGTAACAATGTTTTTGGTTTGGTTTTATTTCTGTCATATTCTGAGGCCTATGGTTTTCATGCATGTATAGATTTTTGAGAAGAACCCAACCAAGATCAAGAACTACGGCATTTGGTTGCGTTACCAGAGTAGAACTGGCTATCACAACATGTACAAAGAGTACCGTGATACCACTCTAAATGGTGCAGTCGAGCAGATGTACCATGAGATGGCTTCCCGTCACAGGGTCCGTTCCCCTTGCATTCAAATCATCAAGACGGCCACCGTTGCTGCTAAACTCTGCAAAAGGGAGAGCACCAAGCAGTTCCACAACTCAAAAATCAAGTTCCCGTTGGTTTACAGGAAAGTCAGGCCACCCACCAGGAAGCTTAAAACCACGTACAAGGCCAAAAAGCCCAACTTGTTTATGTAACGTGTTTGTGGTAGAAGTATTCCATCGGCTTCTTGATTAGCTGGTTTTGTTTTGAGGATCTTAGAACTTTGTCATTGGGTTCAAGCTTTTTGTATTTTAATGCTTCTATTGGATCTGATCTTATATATTTATGATATTTGGGTAGGAATGAACAAATTTACATTACTGTTACTTCCTGCTGTTTTTTGTCCGTTGTTTTAATGCCTCTGCATTATATTAACGAGCGATTTATACCGAGTGTTTTAAGTTATTGGAATCTTGGAAACGTGTTTCGCTCATGACTACCGAGTAGGAGGATATGCTTCAATTTTGAAAACGTGTTTAGCTTGTGATAGGTATTGACCTCATTACGCAAATCATGAAGAATTTTGGTGCGATTTCAAACAAGAACAGAGTTGGGTGACTTGCTATTCGCTCTTTAAATCCAGAGGGAAGGATTGTGTAGGCAGTTATTGGGTCCGTTTGGGTCCGTTTGGATAGCGATTAAAAAAGTAACTTATTGAAAAAGTAGTTTATAGAGAAGTGAAATTGGATAAAAGTTAAATTGGATAAACTAAATTGTGTTTAGATTAGAGTTCGGAAAAGTTAGATAACAAAAGTGAGATTGGTAAAAGGTTATTTGGATTATGATTGAGTAAAAGTAAGTTTGGTTATAAAATGATCAAAATAGATATAAGTTTTAATAAATAATAAAACATGATTAAAAAAATAATTTCACATAATACAATGAAATTAAAATAATTTAATATGAAGAAGTCATAAAAAATATTTTAAATATAAAGTGAAACATGAAAAAATAAAAGTATATTTTTAGGAGCATATTTAAAAATAAAAATATATTTCTAACTTATTCATTACTTTCAACTAATTTTAACTGATTTTTTATTATCTACAAATTAGTTATTTGAGGCTTCTAATAAGAACCAAAAAGAGGTAATAAATTTCTTAACTTTTTCTCTCTCCATATTTCAAAAGCTATAAGCCATAAGTTGTTAATTTTAGCTTATAGCTTATTGTAGTTTTTCAGACAAAAATCCGATTGCAGAAAAGCTGATCCAAACAGACCCAATTGTGTCAATCGAGCTTATAGAGCTTATAAGCTACTTATAAGCTTAAAATAAGTGATGCCAAACAGGCACATTATCAGCTACGAGGGAATGCGAAATTTAAAAAACTTCAAATACAGGGTTTGTTTGTGATAGTGACAAAAAAACACTTATAAATATGTTTTGTTTAAATTAAGACAATTTTTTTTTAATATTTTGTAAATAACGATTAAAAAGTTATTTATAAATTATTATTTAGAGTAAATATAAATTGGACCGCACAAATTTGGTTGTCACTGTTGTAGCAAGGCTTCCGTTTATAATTTTGTACCTGTTGATCTTGATTCATGCTGTGCATGAGATTGCGTCTCTGACTATCGGGATCGCATTCTTACTGTTGTAGCAGACGTTAATAATTCCCCGTAAATTAAATGAGTTACTTATTTTTTTGACCAGCAAATTAATTGAGTTACTTAAAACTACTTTTTTTTTTGTTGCATAGTTGTCCTTGATAAAGTTATTAGTTCGAGAAGTTTTAATTAGTTAGAAAGTTTTATAACTAAGGTTCATGATCTAATTAAAGAGTTTGCTTCAGATCAGAATGAGATTTCATTCTATTTTATTTTTTAAAACTATCTTTAATAATCCATGTTAAAATGGATGGTTTTTTTGGTCCAAAAAAAGGATAGTTTTTAGTACAAATGATTAAAAAGAATTTTTTTTAAAAGAGAAATCAATGCACATTTTTTATAAATAATTAAATTTTTAATCATTGTAAATTAGTTCTATTTGAATTTGGAAGGTGTATTTTATACTTAAAAAAATGCAAGGGGTTTTATAATTAGTACGTGAGAAATAAATTTTACTCTTTTATGGCCCTTAACCACTAAATTAGTCAAGTAAGATACTCCTCCAGTACTAAATATAAAACTCATTTTATTATATAAATTACACTACAAAATGGGTCTTATATTTAAGACTAAAGGAAACCAATTTAGCATAAGTTTCAATAAATTCATATATCTTTCCCTTTTTTCCCCTCATAAGCACATGAATCTCATATCGGAAATAGTTCAATTTGAGGCATCAGGAATTAAATGTTGACACAATTTTTAATAAGATTCGAATCTTAGTTTGTCTTTTTCGCTTAGACCTAATTCCTTAGAGGTAATTTATATACTACCTCCGGTCCTTAATATAGGACCCCGTTTGACTTTTAGTTTGGTTCTAATTATAAGACCCCAATCCATTTTGTCTCTTATATTTATGCATTTTTTTCCAAGATAGTCCTTCTAATAATGATAGTTCTAACCAACACACTTAATTAGCAAGGATATTTTAGGAATGACAACACTTATTTGTTATAAATAACTAACTTAACTTACTTCTTTAATCCCCTCAAATTAGTTAACTGGGTCTTATAATTAGGACCGGAGGTAGTATTTTTCATCACTTGACCAATGGAACAATTGAGTATGTTCGACGCCTACTGTTGCCACTTACCACTCCACTATTAGAAGGTAAACTCACATGGGATCCCTTTTTTTCCAGTATATATGTTGGAGATGCTTATAACCTATTCATTCCTTCCGACGATTCGTAACATTTACTTGGAAAATGATGCTCTGTTTAATGTCTTTTTACTTGTTCTACTACTACTTTTATGTATGTCTAATTTAGTTGAAATTACTGATGAATAAATAAAATTGTGGAATTTTATTAAATATTTTTTTAGCGATATGTTTGAGAAATAATTTCCCCTCATTACTTTGGATTAACAATGAATTAACTTTAATTAAGAACATATGCTTACACTCTTTTTACTTAGAATAAACAACTTATTATTCTTTCTTTGCTAAATCACTTGTTGATTGAGTCAGTGATGAATAATTAGTGAGGGGTTGATCACGTCATAAAAACTAATACTGTAAAAAAAAATTAAATAAAATAAAATAATTATCAATATTTAATTTTGTGCATTAAAAGGTCGGTATGAACATGATTGCAATTAGTGATACTAAGGACAAAGGTTACATTATGATGATATTGACTTGTTGCCCAATCTTTGACAATAATGCGAACTGTAATCATTTTGATTTCGTTAGCAAAAAAAAAAAAAATCATTTTAATTTGGCTTAATTTGTCCGCTTCAACATTAATTAAACAAATGCCAAAATTATATATGGTTTATAAATATTTAGATAAATGAGTTAATAGCTTATCTTTGCAATTTCTTTTGGTGTTATTTACTATTTTGCATAAATCATTTATATATGTTTTCATGATTCGTTCAAGGAATGTCTTAATTATTCAATTATTTTTTTTGTCCTTTTGAAATTAAACCGCTACTTAAATTACTTAACGAATTTCATTCTTTCGTTAATGGTTGCAAGTCATTTATATAAATTTAAATATCTGAACTTTTGCCCTCAATTCTTCAATTAAAATGTTAAACATTGTAACATTTCATTAACAAAATCGTATAATCATCTGTTAAAATTATATATCAGTTGAATAATTACGGAAGATATATTTATAAATATTTGTATTTATATACTTTATATTTCTATATATATATGTTTGCTCTAAATGATATAAAATCTATAAGAAGCAACAATAGTATTCAAAAGGAATAAAAAATCTAATTATATTATCATAAATAAATTAAAATAAAAAAGTATAGGTAAAACCTTTTCGGTTATGTAATTATTGAATCGTTAGCTTTCAAAGAGGAATCGGAGAAGAGAAAAATGTGTTGAAAAATCATTTGAAAAAAGAAGATGGCACTAACGAAAAGTTACGTTGTATTCTCATTCACTTATATAATTTCGAAAGTCACGTGTTCACACTCTCTTGTGATGGATATCGAAAAGTATTTTTGTCTTTAATTTGAGGAGACTGTAACGATTTAAGGTTGTAAGTGAGATTAAACATAATATTCTGCTTATAGTGGAGCACCTGTGTTAAAGGCTACAAGACTATTATATTGATATCGATACCAAAAATAATTCTTTTTTTTTATTAAAAAAACTAAAGTATTCTTCTGGTTTTTACTGTAAGACTTGATTGAAAAGATAATATTGATTCTATATGTAAAACTTATTTTACATGTTATCAATTTTTTTTCCACATTAACCCTATTTATATTCCCTTAATAATAATCAAGTAAGAGAGGAAGGTAAGAAATTGAGAAAGATGTTTATAGTATTTTAAAAAAACACATCATATTGACTAATCTAGCTAACATTTTTAATCTACTCAGATTAATTAATTATATTTTATATTAAGGATTGGAGGAGTAATTCTTTGAGAAAATGGTAAAAAAAGACCGCTGAAATAGAAAAATTACACACAGGGATCAGTTTACAAAAGTTGTTGTTAAAACCTATATTATTGCTGTCAAAATCCATACTAATATTGTCATTGATTCTTATTTATAATTTTTCTATTTCGACGGTCTTTTTTATTATTTTTTCTAATTCTTTTGAAAGAGAGTGTGAGTTAGGGACAACCACTAATCTGATAGGTCATGCACATTTTTCCTCATGAAATAAAGACACGTTAAGTCATCATGACTTCCCTAAGTGCGTGTTGGTGTTTTGTCATTGTTCAATTACGACTCCTAATCATGTTAATTTAATTTTTAAACTTGGATAATTTTAATTTATAGTGTGTGGAATTTCATCTTTTCAAAAGACTGAGTACTTAATTATGACCAAGGGTTCAAAGTACTTAATTTTTTAATCAAGTGTTTGGCTTGATTTAGGCGTGGTTAATAATATATTAAATGGGTAGTAGTAATTGGTAAAAAAAGTAGTGATGACTCACAATTCAAATAGGATCTTGAACTTGGTTATTACGAATTGAAATAATCGCGTAGGGACAATTCTGTTCTCTATATGGCTTGACGTGATTTGAATTAGCATTAATGAATAATGTCAGATATTAAATTTTAATTTCTTTTACTAATTTGACTATTCATTAGGAGAAGAAATTGGGAGTAGTGGGAAAATGCGGCACATGAGAGTATTGGTTAAAGTTTCTACCTTCGGTCCATAATATAAAAACTAGTTATTAATTTGAGCAGATTAAGAAAATTAATTAATTTAGTTATTTATAATATATAGGTATTGTCTTTTCTAAAATTTTTTTGCAAATCAAGTGTCATTTGATAAAATATTGGCATGTGCAACTATTACTAGACTATCTTAAGAAAATGGATAAATATGATAGACAAGTTAGATTGAGATCTTATATTTAAAATTAAATTGAAAGTCAAATTAGTTTTTATATTAAGAACTATACTAAATGTTTCTGGAACAAAATACTTGAAGTGTTTTTTTTTTAAACATGCATGAAATAATTAGGTGGTTTTGCCCTATTTTTCTTGCTACATCTTCTTATTGGGACGCATCTGGAATTCGAACATTGGTAATTTGTGTCCAATTGAAATGTAAAGATATATGCAAATGCCATTTTAACTGCACATGGCAAGGTTCTTTCATTGAAGTCTTAATTTTGATTATCATTGAGCTAATCAGAGATATGAGTAAAGAAAAACTAAGGACTATCGAATGAAAAAAGTGATCCACTTTTATCATTATGCCTTCCACTATTCTCTGTCATAATAATAATACAGCTTTAAATCTAAGATAAACTTATAGATGATTGACTTAAATCTAAATACTTGTTGCATTACAAAAGTCTAAAAGCAATATTTTATGCAATTAGTTGTCCTAGTTTGTGTTTGTGATGTGGTGGATAAGAAAAGCTCTAAATAGAAGTAGTTAAACAAATGATGATGATAACTAATGTAGGTTGGGGCTTGACAAAACAAACTGCACCATATATGACTCATTTACGGTGCAACTTGTTAAGATTTTTGATATTTTTATTTTTAAGAAGAACCATCCAATATCTAGTACTCCCTTAGATCCAAAATATAAGAGATAGTTATGAGTTTGAACTTGGTTATAAATATAAGATCCTAATCTCATTTGTTTCTTATATTTATCATTTTTCTCAAACTAATTTACTTAACTTATAAACTAATATATAATATAATGTTGTATAAGAATATGCTAAGTATATTATGTCATATTTATTATAATTAAGTGATTTATTTGATATTTTTAATCTATCCAAATTAGTTAAGTAACTTTTATATACATAAATATAAGAGGTAATAAAATAATTTGGATCCAAGCTAACTCAGACTCTAATCAATTTGAAAACCCTGATCCACTTTGCAATTCCCAAACTTATAAAAAAATTTCTGGGTCATCCTTATTGGTTATTATAAATAACTAACTTAACAATTTTTTTTAATATTTATAAATTAATTATTTAGCTTCTATATTTAAGATTAGAGGAAGCATTTAAGAATCACTGAGTATCTCCTCCTTAACCTAACCATTGTTGACAATATTTGAGACCCCCCTTTTCTTTCAAAACATCACATTTAGATCCCCATATACTCACTGGGATTTTACTATGCGCAATTATTGGATCCCCTTTTAGAAAAGCTCCACTATTGAACAGGTTAAAATGCATGGCCCTCATTGGCACGTATTAAAATGCCTAGCTCTTTGGCATATATATCCCAATCCAAGAGCAATCATATGCCCTATAGCTATAGCATGTAACTCCAAGATGAGTGCCTTAAAGTTTTCAAGAATGCTTATATCTCCCACCGCTTTCTGCATTTTGGTCCTCACTGCTTCTCTTTATCTTCTCCCTTTCACTTTCTGTTCTCATCTTCCCCACTTGAATCGCTTTGCAACTCACAACTTCACTAATATTGACCACATTCCCAACAAGGTAATACAATTCTTCTTCTTTCTCCTCCTCCTCCTCCTCCTCCCCCTCCCCCCTTCCTTCTTCTTCTACTAATAATTGTTTTGGACTGATACATATACTTGTTTTGCGTTAATGTTGAATGATTTATATGCATGTATTTAGGGAGGGAAAGTGATAACATTAATTGAAAAATGATATATTCTAAAGAGTTCATATTACCATTTTCAAACTTACAATTGCTTCCAATGCACTGGTCTTTTTATCAAGTGAGAGTATATAAAGTTATATATATGTGTGTGTGTGTGTGTGTGTATTTTATTATGAGCAAGAGTCAGTGTTAATTGATAGTTAAATATAAATTTAACTGAATTAAATCGCAGAATATTTTATATGTCTTTGTTACAATGAACAGGTGAGCAGTGGGAAGATATCTGATATTACAATTCATGGATTGTTGCTGTGGGCTTCAATGGGATTGTTCTTGCCTCTTGGGATTCTTATTATCAGAATTTCAAATATTACACAACAACCTTCCTCATCAAACAGAACTTCACTTCTTTTCTATCTCCACGTTGCTTTTCAGGTTCAATCAATTTTCTATCCTCTCGATCCTTTTGTTTTCAGAAAACTTATCCATTTCACTAATTACTAATTAATTAGTGAAAACAATGTTTAAAGAAAAGATTATGAATTGCTGTTGTGTTGTGGTAATTAATCTTTTGTAAGATTATTCTTGACAGTTAGCTTTTGTAATCATTCAAGTGTTGATCTTTGTTTTAAACAGAATCAGACTCCACTGAGTGGCCGGTGCCCATGGCTTTTTTCTTTCTTTGACCCTACAGATTTGAAATGATTGCTTTGATTTTATATAGTTAAATATATTATCCTTTTAACCTAACCAATCCAAAAAGGAAGACACAAAATAAATCCCAAGATTAAATTTTTGAAGAATTAGACGTAGTTGCTTTTCATTTTCCTTCGAAACTAACTCGCAAGCAATCCTTTCTTAAGTTTCTCAATTCATGCAGATAATTCTATTCTTGCTAAGTAATTTATTATATATTTTACTAACAAAAATTGACATATTGTAGATAATTATATATTATTTCTACTTGTCAAACAATTAATTAATATTTGTTTTTTCTCTCCTATATTTTATGAAACAGATGATTTCAGTGCTTCTGACTACGGTTGGAGCAGCCATGTCTCTGAAGAAGTTTGAGAATTCATTTGATAACAGCCATCAAAGACTGGGTCTTGCACTTTATGCTGCTGTTTTGCTACAAGCCTTCCTTGGCTTTTTCAGGCCTCACAGGTTCATCACTTATATTCCATTCAACATAAAATATAGAATATGCCCAATGCATTTACATATATATAAAACTCAAGATGAACAGTGAAATAAATTTCATGTAGCTCTTAATATATTTAATATTGATTTAGTAATTGAAGTGATCATTATATATGTTTGTGACAAAGAATATAATCTTATTTGCAGGGGAAAGAAAGAGAGGAGATATTGGTACATAGTGCATTGGATAGTAGGAACAATAGTTTCACTTGTGGGGATCATCAATATATACACAGGCTTAAAGGCTTACCATGAGAGAACCTTGAAAAGCACTTCTCTTTGGACCATCCTTTTCACTTTACAAGTCTCTTTCTTTGCTTTGCTTTTTCTCCTTCAAGACAAATTGGATTACTTGAAAAAGCAAACTCTCATTCTACCCACTGCCACTCATCATTCTTCTTCATCAATTAATGTTGCCCACTCCAATAATCCTCATCAAATCCATATCCCACAAAGTCATACCCACCATAAAGAGTTGATGATTCCAGTCTCATCTCCAAAATCTAATGCACTTGCTAGCTTGTTTGACTCATAATCCTTCGTTTTTCTTCTATTTTTAAGACAGACCAGGTTGTACTGGATACTTGGTGTCGTATGTATAGGGTCTAAGAAATGAGTCATACTATTTACGGATTATATGAATAATCGTGTGATTACTTGTTATATAATTTTTATGTTATGCATAGATGATAGGTATTAAAACCCTCTGACTTTAAAAGTCAATCACATATACATATATGAGTGTGCTAGTAGGTGAAAATTTTAGTGACATTTACCTTGCGCATACTTATATTTTTATTTGTGTTTGACTGGATATCCTTAGTATTCTTTCTAGTCAAAATATTTGGGATTGGTTCATTTTTACATTATCTTAGCTTGTTGGTGTCATCTTTTGGACTGGTGGAGATGATCTTAATGAAAGGCAGACTTTGATGGAGTGCATTCATGAAAAAGTGAAGCTTTGTTAGTTTATGCTTCTACTTTTTCTCATCCTTCTTTTTTTAATGTATATTCTTTTTAAATTTGTATCATGATGAATATTTGATTGTGATATTATTTTGTGAGCTTATCATTATGATTATCAAATGGATTTGATTGTTGGCAGTTTCTTTCTGGCCGAACAAAGGACCTACTAATGAAGGTTTTTGAATCCTGATGTCAATATAATAAATATTTTAGTATAAGTTGATTTGTTGGTAATTTTATGAGTGTTCTTTAAATGTTGAAGCGTGTCTTAATTCTTGTGAGTTCCTAAATTCCATTTCTTCAAAATTTTCTACTTATCCAAATAAAATTATAATTGAAATAAAATTATAATTGAATGTTATAACGAAAAACTACGTATTAAGATTCCACCTTCTGTTTCTAATTAGCAGGATGAAGATGCATATTGTAAAGGAACCTAAAGCTTGCACAAAGAAATTAAAGCGTCTGGAGCCGTTTTAATCTGTCTGCTTATAATTTTCATGTTTATAAATACATTAATAATATTTTATAGGGTTAATACTATTTTGAGGAAATTAGAATCAAGTCCCACAAAAGAGAAATAATTACTAAAAGATCACAATAACAACATCAACGGACTATAATGACAAGTCCTATAGTAAGAATAATAACCTATGAGATTTGTTTTTTAATTATTTTTCTTGTTTGGGACTTCATTATAATTCTTCCTACTATTTTTGGTCCTGAAATTTGAAACTAATAGTTTTAGTTTCTAAAATATGAAGCAAGTGTTTTGGTCTTTAAAACTTAACTTTATTTTGGTTTTAACCCTTATTTTCGGGACCAAAAATCTTAAAAAGGCATACAATGAAATTAAATTTCAAGAATGAAAACCACTTGTTTAAAACAGGAACAAAATCTAAAGTAATGTCAAATTTCAAGAATCAAAGCTATTGGTTTTAAATTTTAAGGACTAAAATCAAAATAAAATCAAATTTCAAAAAATAAAAATAGTATTAACCATATTATGTATCAATATAAAATTTATAAATAAATGTTGTAGACCATGAATAAAATAACAAAAGGTGTAATTGCCTTTTTTTTTTTTTGTTAATGAAGTTTATCGAACTTTCAATACGTGATTTAAAGTCTAAAGAAGTTACATAAGTTTTTTTAGCCTTATTTTGAAATAATTACACAAAAACGTAAATAATAAAATAATACCAAATATCATATATAGTTGTACAGAAAGATATACCAAAAGATGGTAGTAATAATCAAACAATAATTAAATGCCAAGAAATGCCACTTATTCCAAATTATAATTCATAAATATACATACATTAAGGTTTAAGACAATGAGATTTTGATAACTCAAATCAATTTTCAAAGTAACATCAATACCCTCATTATATCTTCCAAGTTTGTGCAACACTCTAATATTACTCTTCCACTTTTAAATATAAGACTCTTTTTATAATGTAATTTACATTACAAAAGAGGTCTTATATTTATAACTGGAGGAATATTTATTATCTATTTAATACCTTAAACATTACAATGTTAGATATAACTAAAAAAATAATATGAATGGGTTGGGTATACTAAAAAATAGTATTATAATATTAAATGCACGATAAACAAAATTAGAGATCACGTTGAAAATAACCGCCCAATTTTCAAAAATCAAGTGGTACCAATTTGAGTTAGAATGTGGAGAAAATCTCACATGCGTCCCAAGTAACATAATTTATTAATTTAAGATTCCTTAAAATTTCAAAATAAAGAAGAGGTTCCATGATATCTGAGAGTAATATATTTTAAATAAAAAATTATGTTATTATCCCTGTCCCTAATGGACAAGTTATATAATTTGATTTTAACATAAAGATTGTTACATAATACTCATTTGTTCTAGTTTGATCTTACATGCAAGTTATATTATCCTATAAATTTAGTTGTCAACTAACACTCATTGAATTGTTAGTAATTTTTTATTGACTTATTAATCCGTACCTATAAACCTGTTAATAGTTGTCCACAACAAAATTATGATATAAGCTCATCATTTCATCTAATACTAGTGTGTATAAAAACTTTAGTGACACATGATTTTAGTTTAAAAATTGTTATATAATACTATTTTGTAATAATTTGATCTTATATGAAGATCATATTATCTCATTAATTTAGTTATCAACTAAAACCTTTTCCTATTAGCTTGTTAATTCACTCTCATGAGTTTATCAATTAAAATATGAATAATAACATAGTTTTTTATTTAGAATATATTATTCTCACGACTCCCATCGATTTTTTTGGCCAAACTCTCATCGATTTTCAAATTCTAAAAGAGCCTAGATAAATAAATTGTGTTGCTATCAATTTCGTTCAACTCGACGAAACTGCTAGACTTTTCTCTTTTCTTTTCCTTTTCTTTTTTAAAATAAAAATGGATGTTCGTATATTGTTCGGTCGACCCATTGAGCCCGGCGAACAAAACCGCCTAGGTGATGAAGCTGTCGAAAACCTAGTTTCCTGGATTCAACTGATCCTGATTCTGATTCGATCATACTGCTGGGTTTTTCTTTAGATCTATAGCTTCATACTCAGCGTCGGATTCTCTTATCGTGGTGTTTTGCTTCAATTTCTCGATGGGGGAAGAGGAGAAGAAGAAGAGGGTGGTGGTGGAATCGCTGGGATGGCTAACGGAATCGTCGATAATGCCCAAGAAGCACCGTGCAATCGCGGGCGTCGGGGCATCGTCGATCATGGAATTGAAAGCTCATCTCTACAGGTCTCAGGAAGAGTCCAAGAAGTCTCGGGAATTAGCGGGCCCGGAGGTTGAGTACCAACGCGCAAAGTCGAAGATTGTTCGTAAAGATGCTCTCTCCGCCAAGAACTCTGGGGTCGATGCCCGTGATCTCAAGTATGTTTTTCTTTGTATAATCTTGTTTTTTTTCTTTAATGATATTCGTGTTGCTACTGCTAACACTTATTTGTATTGGATTGGGTTCGGAAATAATAAAGCTGGTCTGACGTTGTTGGGCACTTGTGAATTTTTTGTCTTCTTACTCTGTTCTCTTAGCCACTGATAAAATGTTGAGGGAACTTAGTTTATGATGGAAGGCTTAGTCTGTATATATATCTTTATATCTAATAAATCTACAGGAGTGTTTATAAGCCATGAATGATCATCATGTCTTGTTAGATGACATTCTTTGAAATAAACGGACCCCAATTATTGACTTGCTATCAAAACAACTCTGGATCTCAATTTCGACTATATTTGAAGACATTTTATCTCGGTGAATGTTTCTGAAACTTGGAAAGAGTTTTTGGAACTAAAAGTGAATGGATTCAAGCATTTTTCAGTCGAATGATTTTGGTTCTTTGCCATTAGTTTTAGCATAAAAGCAGTTGAATGTGGCTTCTAAAAGTTATGCGCCAATTTTAGTAAGTAGGATTAGTTGGACCCATAAGATGTATTTTCTTCTGAAATGTGTCGAACTTGCTAAATGATGGTTGAAAGAGAGGAAAAATACTGAAAAGAGTGATGGTAATTGTTGAGGCAGCAAGTTCCATTTGATGCTTAGCATTACTGATTTATTTGTTATCTTAATTATGTCAACATGTCAGGATGGATTTATTCAGCTTGTTCTTATTATGCTGAAACTTCTTTTTCTACCATAATGCAGGGACAAACTTGAGCTAAAAGCAGTTGAAGATGGATCAGTTAGCTATGCAGCACTAGAGAGAAAAGCTGAGTTGTACGATAGGTTAGTGAAGGGAGAGTTATCTGATGAAGAGGATCAAGAAAAGTATTGTGTGGACTTTTTCCGAAAGGGGTATGAGCAGGATGAGTCACAACCACCCCAAAGCCACGGTGTCTCTCAGACAGTGCCACAAGAAAATGAAGAGGGTGATAATGATGCTTCTTTGTTGTTTAACACCAAACCCTCTGCCCGAACGGCTGGAACAGTTGACAGTGTTGAACACAAGCGCTTTATTAGGTATGAGATCAATGCTTTTTTGTGTATTGGCATGGCTCTCTACTGAATTCAGATTGAGTGTTTATTGAGTAGAATGTTTGGATTCTTTTACTTTCCCCTTGTTCTTATTCCTGCAGTGTTTTTTCTTTGAACATGCGTATTTAGTCCAATAACAAGTGGCATAAATTGCTGTGGAAAGATTTTACTACTTTAGTAGGACAAGTTTTTCCAGGTTGGACTTCTGGAATAAATTAAGAGTGTGTTTGGATGAAACCAAACCGTGATTTGGAAAAGTGATTCTGGAGAATAGATTCTGGGAAGAATAGATTTTGGAAAGAATAGATTTTATGAAAAAGTGATTTTGAGAAGTGAGAGTGTTTGGATAGTTGTTATCAGAAGCACTTTTTATATATACAAATTACTAAAAAAAGACATAAATTAATATGATAATTACAGAAAAAATAGATTTTATGATATATTTTAATTTGAAGGAATAAAATTGTGAATAATATATTTTTTATTAACATAATTAATAATACATAAGATAATATAATTAATAAATAATTAATATGTATATATATTTATAAAATATAAGATTAAATATGTTTATAAAAAAAATAACAAGATACATATCCTATAGGCTCTCACACTCTCCTTTTTTTTTTCTAAAAGCAAAAATTTTTTGCTTTTTTCAAAACTATGGTTTTGGCCCAAAATCATGGTTTTGGTTTTTGGGTGATTTATTCCCCAGACCATGGTTTGAGGTGTCACCCAAACACAGCCTAAGTGTACTTTAGTAGGACAAATCTTTCCAGGTTGGACTTCTGGAATAAATTAAATGTCATGAGAAAAAGGCCAAAGGAGGCGGGGCAGGTAGGCTTGGTTAGAAGAAGCTTGGTAACTGCGATGTAAATTCTTTAATTCTTGAGCACTAAAAAGGGAACAAGCCTTACGCTCTGTGTTATTGTTAGAGTTTGTTTTCTCATTGACGCGCTTTTTGATAATTTCTCACTTTTTTCTCTCGTTTATCATGGATAAAATTGTCCTTAATGTCTTATCATCGCTGGTTCTATAATTTCCTTTTGAATTATGGTTTGCAGGGAAGTACATGAAGAAGCTAATCGAGCAAGAGAAAAGGCTTCTGATATAAAATTGCGCAGGCAGGAGCAGGTAGCCGCTCATAGAGAGAAACTAAAGCAGGCCTATCTTCGGAAGAAGCTGGAGCAGATGAAAGCTGCAGCCAATGGATCTGAATCTCAGAACAAGCTCACATGATGCCCACTTAGCCTTTTCTGCCCCGACTTAAGAAGGCCAATGTGCGTGAAACCAGCAGGCAATCTTGAATAGAAGCTTGAGGCGCCGAGAGGCTTGGTCTTGTGCATCTCCGATGTGATGCAGGTAAAACAAAAAGGAAAAAAAAAAAAAGCATCAAAATTCGTTGATGGTGCAGCGTTCATGTCTCTGGCTGCATTTATTGTAATGAAAGAGCATGGCCTGAAAAACAAAGAAAAAAAGAAGAGGATGAGCCTCATGGAAAAATTCTTTTTGCCCTTGTACATAATGTAATTTGACATGAAGTGTTGAGTTGGGCTTTTCCCTGTTTCCTCACTTTGTGAGAGTAATCTATGCGCTATAAATCAATTTTTGTCAATGTATACCAAAAAAATTTTTTGGGGTTAAAAGTTGCATCTCAGATCTTTTCTATTTGTTTTCTTGCTTCTTCTTTCCCAGGGCCACAGCCTACAAGCAACAATTTGCAAAGTTGGACGGGTGGGAATGATTCAGTTATGATGTGAATGAGTGGCATGAACAATCACTATTATTCCTTGATGAATTAAAATAACTACCTACGTACATACAGACATTGAAAATAAAAAATTTCGGAAGATAAAATCAGAGTGTAAGCTTTGGGAATAAAAGTTACTACTACCTTCTGAGATCATTTAATTGGTTTTTCGGTTTCAATTTCCTGGTGTCATCAAGCAACAATTCTGCAAAATTGTGGAAGTGGTGGCAATGAGCCAATGCCTGAGACATGAAATTTAGTCCTTTTTTGGGATTAAATTGTGATTAGGACGATTAATTCGTGAAATTCAGGACATTTAATAATTTGCCATCACCTAAGTACAGACTGTTGTTAATATTTTTCCCCATGAAACTAGTTCTTCTATCATTATTACCGTCCAACACTTTATCTAACAGAGGACATATAATAATTAATAATTAATACTAGTGAATATGATTTACGTATTGATATGCACAAAATTAAGGCTTACTTATTATTTAGTAATGTTACCTGTATTTCGTTTACAGTATAATTTATGTTATAAATTATATCTTATATTTAGGGGTGAAGGTGGTAATTTGCTTGGGGGGTGGTGGAGGATGTTCGGACTGTTCGATTTTATATCTTTATAATTATTTCTTTATACTATACTTTATAATTTATAATATAATAATATACTATATAATATATATAATATATATAATAATAATAAAAATCAAAATTGATAAAAAAATTTAAATAAAAATAAATCAAATAGACAAAATGAAAATAATGTACTGTTCGATTGAGAATAACTATTGTACTTTACACACACCCAACATCCAGTGTCAGGATGGCCGAGTGGTCTAAGGCGCCAGACTCAAGTTCTGGTCCTCGTGAGAGGGCGTGGGTTCAAATCCCACTTCTGACATTTTTCGCAATCTTCTTTGGCCAACTCATCAGATCATAGTCAAGATTCTGCAATCTCTGGTTTTTTTTTTTTTTTTTGTCGGGGAAAGATTCTTCACCGTTACTTGGATTGGATCCGCTCTGCACACAATTCAAAATGAAAACGAGCCGTTTTGAGATTCCAAATTGCAATTTGTATAAAACCGCCCATTTTTCCATTTGAAAAAAATGAGCCGCATTGGTCTTCTACTCGCCCTTCGTTACTCCTCTTTCACTAGCAGAGACCATCGACAAACCCTGCCGTTCCAAGGTAAATAACTGTTTCCTTCTCTTGCTCTTTATTCTTCTTGCATGGTCTTCCTTGGATCCCTCTGTATAAAACGTTGCCGGATAATGGGAATGCCGTTGTTGTCTTAGTTTTCCGATCCTATTGATTCGATCTTACAATATTCATGTACTTTAAATTAACTATGAAGGGTAAGTATGCCGGAATCACGAGACAGACGGCCACAGCCTGTGGACATAGCGGCAGTATTCACTAGCCGGCGATCTGGGGTCATGGGCATAGTAGATGACGAGTTGGATTCGGCTTTATTTCGATCCACGCCAAGTCGAGTGAATACTGTCTGGACGACCTCAGGACAAGCAGCCGGGTTGGGGGGTAGGCGAGCTGGGGGGAGCGTCATCGGCAGTTTTGGCAATCTGAGAAACGGACCACCTACTATTGACAGGAACAGTCCATCTTGGACTGATCGGCGGGGAAGGGTCCGACCATCGCGGAGCGTGCTACCTTCTTGGTACCCAAGAACTCCGCTTCGTGACATCACCGCTGTTGTGAGGGTAAGAGGCATTCCTATACATAGCTGCTTTTTCAGGTTTATTGCTATGGTAGAAAATCAAGCATCCGTATTCGGGTGTTCGATAATTAATTTTGAGTCGAAGTCTTGCTGCTGTCCAACTTAATTCGTAAAAAGCAAAAAGAAATGATGTAAAATTTTTTCGAAATTCTGCATGTTTTTTAGCCTTTCTTAATGATCTGACGTCAACCCCTTTTAAGCGTGAAGTTTAATCCTCTGAATTAATGGCGGATATTGTTGGCATGTGTTGGGGGCTGGATTTAATTTGGGTGAGAATGATAACCAATTAGACGTTTAATTATTCTTTGAATTTCAGTTGGATGGCTTGTTCTTACGAATTAGAATAAAAAGGAAATCCACACTGACAAAATGAATGCACTAAAACCATACGAGAGTGTTGTTTTTAAATACTTTCTGGGACAGGGCTTATGGTTATTTAGTCTATTAAATCATTTAGTCTTACACTAAACTAGTGTTGCCTGAGGAGTTGGAGCCAAGATGGCCAAAAATTCCAAAAACAGAAATAGGGGAGAGAGTTCAAAAGCATTTCAAAAAATTGAACTTGCAACGATGAAAGCCTTGATGTTCCTTTTGGTCAGTTTCATCAAATAGCTGTCATCCTTACATATGTTTACTTAATAATCAATGGATCCCTAAGCATCTTATATTTTATCGGAGACTACATTTGTGCCAGATGAACCAATTGTCATGCAGCATACTGTATGGTCCCGTCAGTTTTTGGTGTCATGTTTTTGCTTTTGTTACTTTCGAAGAATTTTTAATCCTGTCTGATATATGTTAACTGACATGGATCTCTGCTTCTAGGCAATTGAAAGGAGAAGAGTTCGCCTAGGAGAAAACCAAGGACAGCAACCTACTAGTCCATGTCCGGCAGATCAATCTCCTGCAGACTCTCCAATCCCAACCATTGGTCACAAGTTCCGGACACCTACTGGTTGTAAGTTGCCAAAAATTTTACTTGATATCACCAATCAGTCTGAAGAAGGACCAGAATTTCTAACACCACAGAAGAAGCTCCTTAACTCCATTGATATGGTTGAGAAAGTTGTGAGAGAGGAATTGCAGAAACTAAAGAGAACACCAAGCGCGAAGAAGGCAGACAGAGAAAAACGAGTTCGTACTTTGATGTCCATGCGTTAACTTTGAGGTATGCTATATTCGTAGTGGGGCTAGAAAGGGAGCTGGAATTGGAGACCCTAGCAAGACAGGAAAATGAAAATCATTGCTCGATTTATCATCCTCTGATGATAGTTTAGACCTCATTTTAGTCGATAATAATTAGTTTCATGTGCGCTCTAACACTCTTGCTGAACGTCTTGGAGTAGGACCAGTAAGCATGTCCATGTGATCTTTGATAGGTTGGAGTAAGGGCTAAGGATAGTACGTATCATTCTGTCAGATGTACATAAGTGGCAGTACTCGAGAACTTGACTTTGTACCATTACTTTTGTTTTGTACCGTTAAGTCACCAGAATTGTCACGTGGTTCCAACCTTTCGTGATTTTACTTTTTATACACTATTGGCAATTGCCAACGCAAGTCGTCCACATGATCAACGGCTCAGGGACATGCCATATCACCTTTTTTTTTTTAATTACACAGGCTGACATTAATCATTTAAGATTATAAAGATTTATAAGTAAACTTGAACATGCGACTTTCAACTTAAAAGTTTCTATGACATTATACAGTAAAAGCATTGGCATGTTATATCACTCTTAATAAGTTTGCGTTTTAGTTGATTGCATCTATGTTTGCTAACCAATTACAGTCTCCATTTTCTTTATCTTGCCTCCCTTTACCTTCAAAATTATAAGGCATTTGTAACTAACTTTCACCTTCCAAAAATACTGTCGATAACATTATAAAGTAGTTACTCTTTCCACATCTACTCTTATTTAATATGGTAACTTAATAATAAATATGAAGATCTCGTTAGTTTCAAATATTTATCAAGGACATTTTTTGGAAAAACTTCATTAATCACTCCTAGAAAACATCAAAATGCATTATATTTTTAAACAAGAAAAAGAGTAGGAAAATGCCTTTAAAAGAACATGTACTAAAAAAAACTGTGTATATAATAATGGCATATGTGTAACTAATTGAAAATTTGAAGTACTAAATTGAGGCTTACTGAGATATGGAATATTTTGAATAAGAATGACTCAATCTAAAGTGATACAAGGATGGGTCTCCATAATGTTTCTCCAATCCATACTCCAACTTGATTACAAGGGTGTGTTTGGATTGACGTTAGATAAAACTGACTTCTAGTGTAACTGACTTTTGTAATTGAAATTAGAGTAAAAATCAGCTAGCGTAATGTGAGTTACATTTGGATAAGTGCTTATAAAAAGTCAATTGAAAAAGTTAAAAGTGATTTAGATGAAATAGAAAAGTGAGTTTAGTTCTAAAATGACTGAAAATGGCATGGACTTTATTGAATAGTAATATTTGATATTTTATATTTTTAATATGATAATAGTTTACAAAATACCTAAAATTATTATGATAAAATAAAAATTTATTTGTGAGATTATAAAATAAAAATATTTGTCACCGAGAAAAATTTGAAAACATATTATAAATAATTAATTAAATATATATAACAGACAAACATGAATATAAATTAAAATTTATTTGGTTTGAATAAAAACCCATTATGCTAAAGAAGGAGATGAGACAGATGGAAAAAATGTGAAGACAAATCTGAGTTGGTATATTTTTAATATTCATTTTTAATGATTACCATTTGAAACTGCAGTATAAAATGAAAAAAGTCAAATTTTCCTCTATTGAGTCCAACTGATATTGAAGGTCAGGAATTGGTTAGACTTTAACCCATCCAAATAACCATTTAAGCCGCAATAAGCTACAAACCTTAGTTTCACACTTTCCTAAAAGCTTTTACCGTTGCAAACTACAATCCAAATAAGCCCGAAATTCTTGTGAACCTGTTAGTGTGTGTCGCAATATCTTCATTCAACCGCACGAAATCCTTTCAATCAATTTTCTACATTCACATCCATATTTGCAAAGCTCAGGTGAAAGAAATGGGTTTTAATTTGTGATAATTGGCAGTTAACACTATACGGGAGAGAATCCTAGTTTATAACTTTAAGCTAATGTATCTTAAATTCCTAATCAATACATCGTGCAGGAATCTCAGACAACACCATTGTGTTTCCTTACAGCCCGTTGCAAAACTCATCCTATAACAGTTAGATGCACAGTTTTTGACCTTCATATTTCATCAAAGACATGCCCACAAATAGTCACTCCGCTCACATTTTATATCAGATACGAAATTCTAACTTCGACAATCCCTCAAAGCCAGTGGTTGAATGTGTGTATCTATTTATTGCAGATACCCATAGGATCAGCATTCTTGACTATCCAAGGATGCTCCATAATCTTCTGAAGTGATAGCCTTCTCGTGGAATCTTTCACCAAGAGCTGCATCAGTTTCCACATTGCATTCAGAAAATGGCAATTAAATTTTTTCACTGAAAATACTTGCTTTTGCTTGGATATGAATATGAAAATACCCGGCTAATCAGATTTTTGGCTTCTGAAGAAACAGTTGGAGTAGAAGGGAAATTTAGGTCAATCTTCATTATCCTGCATAATGTAATATGCGTACTCATTATAATAGTTTGAGGCATAGACACTAATGTGGTCACATCTAGCATCAAATAATGTAAAATAGCCCCGGGTGGAGCATGTATAGATGGATGGTTATTGTTAACCTCCTCACTAATTAGTGCGTAGAGATTAACAATATTGTATCTCCACGTGTGTTTTGGACCAAAACTCTCGCTTTTCACCAGAAAAAGAAGACATATAAAAATAGGGCACACAATATGTTCGTGTCCAGAACCGGCCATGACAATATTGGTGTCCAACATTTTTTCTTCCTTTTGTTTTTTGGTCGAACATGCTTGCCTAAAAATGGGTGAATAATTCATTTGTAGCTAACAATAACATCTACCACCACACATGCAATTCATTACCTCTTGAAAGTGTCAACTTGACTCTCAGCCTCAAATGGGGGAGAACCATATAAGAATTCATAGCAAAGTATACCCAAAGTCCAGTTATCAACAGAAAAATCATGTTCTTTGTTTTCTACCATTTCAGGTGCTAGATAATCCAATGTTCCACACATAGTATGTCTCTTACTTCTTGACTGTACAGACCAACCAAAATCTGCAATTTTAAGGCGACCCTGCAATTATACCATAGTCATTCATTGGGTACTCTAGAAACGGCACTAATATTTTAAACAGGAACCAACTAGTTACTGAAAGTTTTCATCTTATATCTGCAGAAGAAATCAATATTTTGAGGATCAAATGCTCCTTGATTTTCTTTTTATTGGTTACAATCATTGTCAAGTTGAAGAGAAGAAATGGAAAGGGATTGGGCAAGAAAAAGCAGTGGGCAGAAGATAAATGTATATACTGTCATGCATGTCATATTTCAGGAAAAGAAAATGTATTTCCAACAGAAACCCTGAAGAGGCCAGAGATGCAAAAATCATTCGGAAGAAATTGCGAACTTTACATGCTTGGGATTCTATTGAAAAATCCAACTCTGGCTGAGTTGCTTTAAGTTGATGGGAAAAACTACATTACTAGCAGAGAAAATTGCAAAGAGGAAACAACAAAGGTAATAATATACAAGTCATATTTGACGTACCTCATGGTCAAGCAACAAATTCTCGGGCTTTATATCCCTATGAATGACATGCTTCTCATGACAATATGCCAACGCCTTTGTGAGGCTCAAAATATACTAAAATTATCACAAAAATGTTAAAGTCAATTTAACAATACGGGGAGTACAAAACGATACTTTCCTATAAGATGTTCAGATAATAAGTGACGAAGTTTTTTGTGAATTTCTATTTCATTTTTGCCACATTTTCAAATTTTTCCAGAGCAGCCTTGTTCATTTAATAGCTACTATAAGCATAAACATCACTGCTTAAAACTCGTAAACATTTCAGACTATGCATATGCGATTCACTCTCTTTCAGTTACGTAATTAATAAACTCACAAAACAAACCATAGCTTCCTATGCTCTGATTCAGCTTTCTCGAAACTAAATAATGCAAGGTAATGCCTTGAAGGATGAATGTACACTCTCCAAATATATGACGGTCAGGCTTCCTCCTAAATGAGGCCATATCAATAAGACTCGATAGTGAATCAAGTCGTCAAAATAACAGAAGTGGGCAGGGCGATGCGTAGCAAGTGACAGGTGACAAAAACTTACCGTGGCTGCTTGCTTCTCGGTGAGATGACCTTTTTTTCTGAGCTCTTTGTAAAGCTCACCGTTATGAGCATACTCAAGTATCAAGAAAACCCGTTCGGCATCATGAAACCAGCCATAGAGACGGAGAATGTTGGGGTGCTGAAGACTGGTCTGAATCTCCATCTCTCTCCTCAGTTGGTGATGAATTCTGTACTTTTCTATTTGTTCCTTAAAAATAACCTTAAGTGCCACAATATATTTGCTCTGAAAGGAATAACACGATTAAAAAAAATCCATAAATAGCCATCTAGCCGAGTTGGTAATTCCAAATCAATTCAACGAAGGGGATACTTGAATATCACATGTAGATTCAGTACCAGCAAAAAAGAGAAATATACACACTGAGGAATTCATAGTAAGAAATCACGAACCCATCAGGGAAAAAAAAGAAAAAAGAAAAGTAAAAAGACTATCTTCTTTGATCCACCATAAAAATGAACATTCAGCATTGAAAGCTACAGCCCAGACAGAGTTGCAGTGAAACAGTGAAAGAGAAAACCAGATATTTACAAAATTAACCAGTATAAAACAATGTGGAGTCAAATATTTTGATCACAATTTCGGGAATCTTGAGCGAACGCATGAGTTCCGAACAAATCAGGCAAAATTAAAGAAAGGGAGTTCTTAAATTGAGAACCTTGACTTCTCGAGCGACGTAGACTCTACCAAATTTCCCTTTTCCTAGGGGTTTTCCGATCTCGAAGTCTCTCAAGGACCATTGCTTCTTAGGGTTGTCTTCTTTGGGTTGATTTTGGGAAACCATCTCAGTGTTTGGAGATTCTCCGATTGAAATGCGAAAAACTATATGAACGTATTACGGTTTCAGAGAATTTATCAAGTGGCAACTAATGGCGACTATGGCAGTCAGAACAACTAATCGAAGATGCAATTCGTGGAGCAGAACAACTAATCAAGTAAAGCTAAAGAAGATCAAAATGGCAAACGGAGTGGAAAGGAAGCAAATTTAAATCGAAGAGCGGGAAGACGATGAACTCCTTATGCTTTAATTTTACTTTACCCATAAAATAATCAGTACTAAGAACAATTCTGATTTTGAAAATAATTTTAAGGAATTTACTATTCTTTATTATTTTTATTATAAGTTTCAAATAACTAATTTGCAGATAATAAAAATTAATTAAAATTAATGAAAATTGATAAATAGGTTATAAATATATTTTTGATTTAAATATGTTCTTATAATAAATGAGATAAAAATAAGAGAAAATATATGAAAAAATGTAACTAGAATATAGCAGAAAAGAGAGAACAAAATATATAATATTTAATAAAATTTATATTGTTTTTGGTCATTTTACAACTAATCTTACTTTTTTAATAATAATCCAAACAATTTCACAAACTTTATAGTCAATCAAACATAAATCACATTACCTAATTTAATGCCTTTTGAAATGGCTTATATTAGTTTTTCAATTTAGTTTATAGAATACGAGAGAAGTATATAAGATGAATTTTTGTCTTGATTTACGTGAAAAGTATTTATAAGTGATTTCATCTAATCTATTTTTCCACCAGTTAAATTGAAAACAAGTTATTTTTTTAACCGGTAATCCAACTTGTCCAACATCTGTTCAATGTTGGCTGTTGGGTTCATCAAAACCTGCTTTTAAATATCTGTGGTTCCCATTTTCTAATTCTTATTCAAAGAGGGTTTATATTTTGCGTTGTGATAATTACTGAAAGGGGGGAAAAGCATACATGCAATTATTTAGATGTTTTATGAAGGTTTTTGATCAGATGATAGCATGTGGAAGGGTCTCTGTGTCGGTATGAAGGTGGATAACAAATACCAAGTGTCTGTATGCTTGTAAGCTTTTGTCCAAAACTTCGATAATAAATATGGAAAGAATATATGTGAATGTAATTGTTTAAGCATTTGTTGCGAGACTTTTCAATTGAACAAATGTTATATTAAGGATTGACAAAATTTATCTTTTTTATTGATACAAATTTCACAAAATCATATACATTTTACTCTTCAAGAAAAACTGTCATATTTTTGAAATAATTCTGAACTAATTATTATTTATATACAAAAATATTTTATTATATATCAAAGTAAATAGAAGATTTATGGATTTCTTTTCTAAATGAGTTAATACAATTTTTAGTCCCTTAAATTTATTGCTATTTTAGTTTTGATTCTTTCAAATTTTTAAACTATAAGTTTTGATTTCTCAAATTTCTTTTTCACTTAAAACATTAATCCTTATGATTTAATAAAAAATAAAAATATAAACTATTTTACCTTTTGAAAAATCAAAACCTATAATTTAAATAAAAAATTATATTAATGCTTTCTAAATTTTAACATTTCCCCCTTTTTTTCTTAACCAAGAACATTTCCCCTGTTAAAAAGGTAGTTTGAGAAAGGTTTAATTGGCCGCATCAAAAGTGAAGTTGATATTCATCAAAAAAAAAAAAAGTGACGTTGATTGGGTCTAGTTATACTTAGATGACGAAAGATCTATCTGCCTTGCAAAAAAGAAAAAGAATCCAAAATTCGAATTGAGGGGTTTAGAAAAAAAAAAAAAAAGAAGAGGGATTTCTGCATGCGGCATACTTTTTCTCGGCATTCTGCCTCTGAAATGAGAAATCTGCTAGGATTGATCTGTCTTGTGAACTTGGTGAGCAAAATACAGACTCGAATATATTGAGCGACGTTTTTACAGTTCCTTGAAAATTGAAATGTTGAAAAGTGAAATATTCACTGTTTAGACAAAAGTGAATTGGGAATCCACTGACCGAGAGCACAACACATTCTTGAGACTTCAGAAGGCAAACATTGGATGAGCTAATAGAAGTTCATTCCATCTAATGAACAAAATTCTCAATACTGTCAATGAAATACATGATATGGTTGGCATTACAGTATAGACAATAATAAAACTTGAAGGGGAGAAATTAAAGTTCCTTTGACAGCAGAACTCTGTCATGTCAAGTTAGCCCGATGATCTCCCAGCAAGCAGATGCGTCAACTCTGGAGAGTGAGGTTCTGCTTCCTGAAAATCATTCTGCATTGTTCATTAAATGAAAAATTAACTTGAAGACTGCAAGACTTGGGCGTATCACAAGCAAAAATAAACATGATTTTTCAATCATTCTTTTAATGTCAGGTCACAAGTGTTCTAAGGCCGTGTCTGAAATCAAATTCTTTCGCTTAGAATACTCCACGGAAGAATCAAACCCAGAATGATGAGGGAGATGTCGACTTAGTTAAACCCCACTAGAGAATCCAGCTGAATTGAAATTCATACCAGGATTCTGGATTAAGATTTTCATGTCTGCAATTCTATGAAATTTTATCCACTGCATTTCACGAAAGATAAATTGGTTATAAATTGCGAAATCCGTACCTTCAACCTCTAATATCCCAAATATCTGCATCCATGTGCTCCTATGATATCATATGCACCACTCCATCAGCTATCATTACTCTATTGTCATCTTGCAACTTCTGAAATTTCAGAAAGACAACAGATTTGGTTTTATCAGAGTCCAGGATGAAAATATGGCACCACAAATTCATTCAAGGATGGTACCTCTAATAGGAATAATATCTCTCTCTCTGCTGTAACTGGATTCTGCCCCTTGGTTGATAACATTCTCTATATCTGAAATGGATATGAGATCCAAGCGATTGGCACGCATATGCTGACCAATAAAGAATTGAATGCTTCGATTCTGCATTTTGACGGAAAATATTAAACATTAGAAGGTAGAACTGATGTCGCATAAATAAAACTACCACG
>NW_021632841.1:0-146398 GCF_004799145.2 Neltuma alba | reverse complement strand
AAAGATTATAATCCTGAAGAGAAGCTCAGTGTTAAAAGCTTGCAATAAATCAAAAAAAGGCACTCAAGGTGCTAGCAGGTCCTCTGGTCCAAAAGAAAACAGTAGGTTCTTGACTTTGGAGTGAAAGAAAGAAGAAACAGGGGAGACAAAGAAAGCAATCACTCAAGTGAAGTAAAGTGTGCACAGAATAACTATTTCTAACATTTAGTCACATAATTATGTACTCAAATCATGAATTTCATATGTTAATTAGAAAATATTTTGGATTTATTAATTTACTTTTTATTTTTCATGTCCATAGAAATTTATCATCTTTTCAATTTATTTCAGCAACTAATCAATAAAATTACATAAGAATTCATGATTTTTCTAGTATACAAAGTTGTAAGCTGTAATAATAGGACCAATATGAGCCTCCTGCATTTGCTGACAACGAGCAAAGCATAATCATCAGGTATTTTACTTCCAGGCAGTTAGGAGAGGTTTCATTGATGGATGCACATTGGAATTGAAGCCCCAAGTCTTATTATTTTGTAAAGTATTCATTTCCTCCTAAGTTTCAACCTTCCTCTTCTACACATCATTTTACTATCAAGTATGATTCAGTTAAAATATAATAAATAACTCTTTAATGTGATTTTTTTTCAGTAATCATGATTCATGAAAAAACAAGGAAAATTTAATTCATATTTTATGCACACAAAATCACAAAGAAAATAAAAATGAAGAATATAAGCTCCCTCACCATGTATTCGAATATGAAAAACAGTTCATTATTTCCCTGATCCATACACTCTTTCAACTTTATGATATTGGGTGATTCATTTTTTGGAGAGCCTGCAAAAGAACGCTATACACATGAATAGAGAAACAAGAATAATAAAAATTAAATGTGGAATCTAGTAATCACCCCTCCTAACTGCTAAAGTTTACTGTACCATATACCTTGACTTCTCTTAAATTTGTAAATTCTTCCCAGAAATAGAACTTTGTTTTCAACTTTTTGACAGCAACCTTGTCACCAAAAAAAAAAAAAAAGGGCATGACAATAGCATCAACAGATATTATAAAATGTAAATCTGCAAGCACTAATAATTTCAAAGCTGTCTATATAAAGCAGAAGCTAAATATCAGCTACTAGCTTGACCCCAATGTGTTTCAAGAGAGGGGAGTGGGGGCAACAAGAAAGGAGAAACACAATATCCATGTTGCCCTTCATTGCTCACTATAGATGAAGTTACACCATCTCTGAGCCGATTCAACCACAGAAAGCCTAATTATATATCTCACTTTTTAAACTGACCATTGCATGTAATAAAGTCATGACATTATGTTACCAATAAGGTGACAAAAATGTTTACAACGCAATAAAGAATTATTCAAAACAAGAATGATGAATAAACGTATCAAGCATAAGATTGAAAGAACTGCTTTTTGCCCGAGTTGCTTACAATCTCGTATGTCCTCAAATCACGGGCCTTAATAATGACCGCAAGAACCATCTCCTAGCTCTCTCAAAATTTCATATCTAGAAAGAAACAGCATATAAATATTAATCTGCTAGCAAAAATGAGACCCCAACAACGACATGAATCAAGCAAAAAATAAACTAACCTTTCCTTTTTAGAATCGCAACACTATAAACAGTAAGTCTTCAAAAAGACAGAAACAAACTCCATGGAAGGATGTCTACACTGTCAACACAGTGTTGGCAACTGGTTTGTAAAAATGAGGTGGCATCAAAAAGTAGCACGAAGGATTTAATATCATGAATAATCCACTTTTCACTGTAGCAGTGATTCAGAGGCTGCAATAAGTCTGTCAACATGTTGCGATTCCCAGAACTCCAGTTGACTAAGCCATTATATTTGCATCTCATAAGCAAATCCATTTCGCAACTTCAAACAGTGCCCATTTATGAAACAGGGAAATCAGCTGCAGTAGAAAATAAAAGGTTAATATTTTGTAAAACTTCGGTAATCAGATCACCTGAAACATCAGGTGGAAAATAAGCATACAATAGCAAAATTGCAGGAATAGAAGTTCCAGTATCATGGCCAGCCATTGAAATGTTCTTGAATTTCCCACTGTGCAAGACTTTACTTTGACCTATTAGCTCATCCCATCCATCCAGAACAGATAGAACGGGGGACAGTTCCGACAAATCGATAACTATGATCAGTCCCATATTAGAGACTCATACACCTGACAATTTTATACGCGAGCACGGATTCATTTCAGACGACTCTGGCAAATCTATCCCAGAAATTCAAATTTTCTTGGCCGACATATCATGCGCGAATGTTTAAAAGCAATCAAGATCAAATAATTCACTTCAGAGTGCAACAAGTTTTTTTTTTTAAAAAAAAAGAATTCAGAAAATGACTGAATTGAGCAAAAGGGGGAGGGGAAAAAAAAAACAAAGAAATGTTACCTCAAAATATTCCGTACAAAATCTTCCTTTTGAATACTGAACAATCAAATACTGACTAAATATGATTTTTTTCTGTCAAAACGTCATGTCCAATCCAACCTTTTTAGGAAAACATTCAAACATATAAAATCTCCCACACTTCATACGATCACAGGACTATTGCCACGGCAGAACCATTTCCCCGTTATCTCGGATTCTTGGAAACTAAAACGATCATGGCAAAATTCAAGTTGCATTTGAGTAAATTCATAATCTAAGGATTAGATAAAACATAAAACAACAAAAGGAATTCAAAATTGGCGAAACTTAGCCGAGAAAATGAATTTGAAAGTGGTGGCACTCACCAGTTATGATAAAAGGATAGAATCGAAGCAGAATCAACAGATATCGAAGCACAGATCAGCAATGTAATGAACTTCCTCGGTGAACAAAACAAGATAATGGATGGTAGAGAGAGAGAGTAATGGTAGAGAGAGAAACCTTAGAGAGATAAAATTTGGATTTCTGAAGAAGCCATGAGAGAGGGGATTCCATAGAAGAAACGAAGGAGAAGAAACCAAAGAAATATTAAAAAGGGCGTTAGAATATTAAAATATTTCGGAAAATATTCTAACGATTTTTATTTAAATATTTTATTCCTTCTCAAATTTAAAATAGAAATTGCTTGGCTGTGGTGGGAAGCGCCGGTGGTCCCCGCATGGATATGAAATTAATATTTTATTTTGGCAACCCATAAAAAATTAATTTCTTTGAATGACGATCTTGCCCTCCAACTACTTTCATATTTACTGAAATAGCGTATCATGAAGACAAATTTGCCACTGCATGGAGCAGTAGAAAGACAATACAGCCCTTCGAAAGCACTCTTAGATGGCTATTTTGCCCTTCTTAATATTTGATCAAGGCTACTTGTGGAACGCTGAAAAGTAACGGGCGTACGGCGAGGGCCGAGGGATCCGTTATCCGTATGCCAAATAATTACAAAGTATGAACTGCGGGTGGCCAAAAAAAAAAAAAAAACTACGGGGAGCGCTGTGTATTTTACCTTGAGTTGGGATATAATAAAAATAACAATATTTAGATTAAAATTTTTATATCTATTATGTTAAATTCTCAAATTATATATATAGCCATGTGTCTATTTTTAAAAATATTTCTATCTTTGATCCTTGATATAATATCTATCCGCTAATTTGGAGAAATTAATGAAACTAAAAGATTATCTAATTATAACATATATATTTATGATTTCTTTGAAATTGTTATATGTATAATTAAATTATATATCAGTTTATAAATCAAATAAATTATTTTTTAAAAATATATAATTTAAAGTAATTTTTTTTAATTTTATTGATCTCTCAAAATTAGTCATGTTTATATGAAGGACCCAAGGTGGGATGATTAAACTATAAATCTTGATAAAAAGAAAAAAAAAGAAGAACGTATGAATAAGTATGATTGAAAAAATTGACATAATAGATATCAGAAATTTAATCTAAATATTTTTCTTTAATTATAACTATGGAAACAAGTGCAAATGTTCAAAAAAAGTTCTTTTGACTAAAAAAAACTAAAAAGCATAGAGGTCACATTTTTACAAATTTTGATTTATTTTGAGTCACGTCCATGAGACCTACCCTTGTATATAAGATTTCTTTATCTAATTGGCAAAATTTTAAAACAAATCAAGTTAAGTTCATTTTTCAATTAATTTTGGTAACAATTTAGAATAGTTTTCTTAAAATACCTCTAACATTTATTAGGCTATGTTAACTTTATTTACTTGAATTGGGGCCAAAAAGCACTTTTGGATAATAAATTATCGGAGAATACTCAATTTTACCAGTAAATATTTATCATAATATTTACAAGCAACTTAGATCCCATTTGGAATCATGATTAAAATTACTTATAAGCACATTTTACGTAAGTCGAGACAAAATTCATCACACATATTTATCTTATATTCCGTAAATCACAATTAAAAAGCTACTTATAAATTATTCTAAACGGACTCTTAACCTACATATTATTTATAATTAAACTCTAATTTGGATTCAGGCTAATTTTTTTGCCACCAAGATTAAGGCTAATTAAACTAATGAAATGCTTATTAATTGGGCTCAAAATTTTATTTTTTTAAAGAAAAAATCCTTTTGGAGATACCTATACTTTTTTTCAATTTCTAATTTGATACCTATGCGCTTTTTTTAATTAAATTATTTATTTTTTTAATCATATTAACTCTTGTAATTTTGTTCTATTAGTATTTTTAGTCTCCAAGTAAAAGTTAACGATATTAATGGAGTAAAATTAAAAATTTAATTAAGAGGAAAAAACAAAGTTATCAAATTGAAAACTGAAAAAAAAAAAAGTATAGGCACTCTAAAATACTCGTTTTCTCTTTCTTAAAAACGGTGATTTTGTCCACCTGAAAGGGGAAAAAGGGCAAAAATTGGCTCCTTTAAGCGATTTGATGAATAACTAATTTAAATAGGTAAATTATGTATTTACCATATGACGGAAGTGCATGCGTTATGCTCATACTATTAAGCCAACCTTCTAGAACTTCTCTCTAGTGGTGGGCTTCGAATCATGCCATACCTTCTTGCCACACTTGTTTAAATATCCAAGCTATTGTTTAATTGGCAAGAAAGTCATCAAGTTTATAATTTCTGTGTTTCTAACTTACAAAATTATATTACTCTGATCTTAAATATAAAACTTATTTTATAATATAAATTACACTGTAAAATAAGTCTTATATTTAAGATCGAAGAAGTATCAATTTTCTCTCAAACTTGTACTAATGGATGTTTGGAAAAAAAATCAAATTATAATTTTAAAGTTATTTTATAATAAAAGTAAGTATATAAAAGGAATTTTGTCCCAACTTACGTAATAGCATTTTTTTTAAAAGTGCTTTTTGAAATTACCAAAACCCTTGTAAAACTCAATGGAATTTGCAAGTTGACCCACAAAATTTATGGTTTTTGTGTCTCTAAATTGCGATATCATGTCAACTTGTTCTTAAATTCATACTAATTATAAAGTTAATTGAACTCACGGTTGACTTGTTAAACTCACTAATTTTTTACCGAATCCAATAAGAGAAACATATATCAGGTTGAATTCATTTTCAAAGCATATAGGAGGACCTGGTCCAAAAGATAAAACTTAATATAATACAAAAAGGAGAAATACCAAAAATAAGTTACCCCATTTTGAAATTGTAAAGTCATGTACTTCCGATCTATTGTCGCAAACTCACAACATTTACCCTCTGATTAAGAATTGGCATTTAAGGGGGAAAAATGAAAGACTAAAATAGGAAGAAGTTTGGATTTGAATTTTTTTTTAACCAGCTATTTGAGATATATTGAAAGTTAAAACCAAATTATTTTATTTTTGTATTTTAATTATTTAATTATATATTTTTAGTAGTTATTTATCAATGGAGATAAATTTTTACGAGTTTATGATCCAAATTCAAGCAATTTGCACCTTTGTCACGAATGGACAAGCTTGATTTAGATAAGAGTTCTTATCAGTGATGCTAACCTAAACTCGTAATAAATTTAAATTCTAATCTAAATAGTTTACAATCACTTGTAAATATATAATAGTATATTTAGATAAGTATACAGAGAAAACGTATTATGAATATGAACAAGAAAAGAGAAAAAAGATTCAAATTAAGAAAAAACTTAGGTCAAGTTTCTTATATCTATTATGTCAAGTTCTCTAATTATATATGACTATGAGTTTTTTTTTTTGTTTCATATGAATTTATAACTAAATACAATTAAATACTAATATTTTAAAAATATGACGCATGATTGTGTGTGATTAAAAAACCTAATATGACAAATATTAAAAACTTCTTGATCAAATTAGTCAAATTAGTCGGCTTGAAGTCTTGGACAATGAACACACATGCACAAGATTCATTGTAACTCATTTTATGTTTGTAGTTTTTGTTATAATTTTGTGTTTGTAATTTTATTGAGCATGAACAATAAGTTTGGAAACTGATGATAATTTGAAAAATATCAGTGATACCTTTAAAATTGGGAGATTGATTTGCTCCTTTTGATCACACCATTTTTAGGCAAGTTGCTCTTAAATGAAATTAAGAATTTGTAATTGATGGGTTGAATCTTGATGGAGATGATTTTGAGTGATTATGTTCTGATTTTGTAGTACAATGATGAATTAATGATCCCTTCAATTGAGGAAAGAATTAAACAAAATTAATTATATAAATATGATTTTTTTAATAGAATATAAATAAGATTATTTTGTCCAGCTAAATAAGAATTTTTTGTGTGAATAGACTGAAACCCTTGATGGACAAGCTAGTCTCCCCTCATCAAACTAGTTTTGTTCCAAGAAGGAATATTCATGATAACATCATGATTGCTAAGGAAGTCTTCCATAATATGAATAGAATGTCTGGGAAGAAAGGGTACATGGCGACCAAGATTAATTTGGAAAAAGCATAAGATAGAATGTCGTGGAGTTTTGTGGGAAAGGTACGGAGGAATTGCTATTACAAGACCTTTGTTAAACTTGATTTTAAAGTATATTAGCACTTCAAACATGGCTATAACGTGGAATGGAGAAAAGCGAGAGATCTTTTACCCTCCAAGTGGGTTGAGACAAGGAGACCCATTATCTCCTTATCTTTGTGTCCTTGGAATGGAGAAGTTGACTCATGTGATAGTTGATTGTGTTGACAATAATGCGTGGCATCCAATAAAGCTTGGAAGAAGAGGTACTCTTATTTCTCATCTCCTATTTGCTGATGACTTACTGTTATTTTGTGAAGCTTCTGTAGAACATATGTGTAATATTCTAGAGGTGCTTGATAACTTGGAAAGAATTTCTGGACGGAAAATTAACTCCCAAAGAAGGGGTGAATGAATTTTACACTTTAAGAGGAAAGGAATGGCTGTTTTGGAACTTAAGTCAAGAAACAGAGAGATGGGTTATCACCTTTGGTGTAACTTGCTGGTTTCTATGGCAATGGAGGAGCAAAAGCTTATTTGAAGATGGTTTTGCTTTTTCGAACGAGCCAAAAATGATTGTTGAACGTTATGTGGCTGAGATCTACTTAGCGCATGAGAAATTTGCAATCCTGAATGAACCAAAGCAGATAGCTAATGTGAAATGGAGCAACCCTGAAGAGGGATGGTTGAAACTGAATGTTGATGGGGCTTCAAAAGGGTAGTTTGGTTTGGTAGGATGTGGGGGACTGATAAGAAGCAACGATGGTCAATGGGTCAAGGGATTTGCAAGAAAGCTGGGAATTTGCACTGCCGTGAAGGCAGAAATCTGGGGTGTTTTAACTGGATTGTAGATAGTAAAGAGCTTAAACATAAACTTTTTGATTGTTGAATGCGATTCTAAATCTGTTGTAAATTTGCTGTGTAGAATCTATGAGGGTGAGAAATTTGAGTCGAGTCTGCTAAAAATAACTGCCTTTGAGTTGTATAAATTTGTACAGGTTAGATTCCTTCATGTGCATAGGGAAGGAAATTCTTGTGTTGATTGCTTAGCAAATTATAGTCTAGAATAGAAGGATGTGTTCAGTATTTTTAATGAACCTCCCAGGAAAGTTAAAGACCATTTGTACAATAACTTTGTGGGAGTCAATTTCCCACGTACAGTTTTGAAATAATACATGGGCAATTGCCCCGTACGAAACCCAAAAAAAAAAAGAATTTTTTTTGTCTGTTTAAAAATAAAATATATTGAGTTTAAGCAATAATAAGAGCAATATAATAATTATTGTTTACCTTGTCCTTCTTTCTTTTTTTAAAAAAAAAGGTCGTTTTACTTATAAGTTATAACCGATATCTTTCTTTCTGTTTCTGTTTCTGTTTCTTTTCCTTTAAAAAACAAAAAAGAGTTTCTCCCTTCCCCAAGAAAGAAATTGCACGACAAAAAAAAATTAGAAAATCTGAAAGAAAAACTTTCTGATTGAAAATTAATTAGTAAATAGTACCTGAAATTTATAGTAGTAATTTAAAAAATATCATTCCCAGATAAATTTTTGAAATAGAGGAATTTTCCCAATTTTTCCCCTTAAAAAACCATATAACTATATAAACCTCTCTCCAAACAACTATTCTAAGGTTAGTTTAGGAGATTTGGCCTGCCTGTTTGGATGATTTTATATGCAAACTATGGTTTAACCTTCCAAACCATGGTTTGTTTTGTCATCCAAACAGGGCCAATAAAAATGTACAATTCAATTATATCCAACGAGCATATCAACAATCGAATCTGAAAAAGTAATTATATTATCATATCAGGGAATTATCAGGATCATCATTCAGATTCCGTCCTTTCAAAACTAAAAAATAAAAAAGAAAAACTGACCTCAACGAAACTAAATATATTATTTGTTCACCCTTAGACTTTAAATGGAAGAATCGCAAAAGACAAGTTTAAAATTAATAATTATTAAAAAAATTTTAACAAATATATTGTTATTTTTGAATTTAGTATTGTCAAAGTATATTAAAATGTTATTATCAAACTTGGAGTTAATAATTTTAAGTTTTTTTTAGAATGCTCCCAACTTTAAACTCAATTTTGAAGGCCTAAAAAAATCAAATTTATATTATATTTTAAATGAGTATTTTTCCCTTGATGAATACAAACGTATTTTTTATACTAGGCTCTTGAGTCCCACCCAAAAGCTAGCTCATGAGTAGGGAGTATCCAAAGGATATTTAAACCCTATAGTATCAGGACTTCAGGCGATGTGGGACTTATTATCCCATCACTCTTCACCCTTTTCTGCAACCATAACTCTGATACCATATTAAATCTTTGAGTTTCATCCAAAAACTAGTTTGTGAGTAGGAAGTATCTAAAAAATATTTAAATCTTGTGAATGTCAGGACTTTAAGCGATGTGAGACTTATCTTTTCACCACATTATAAAGTCTTAATTAACAAAGAGCATCAATAAAATAAAATAAAAATGCAGAAAAACAACGAGTGATTTTGACTTAAATATGCATACTTAAGGTCCTTAATTTAAATTCTTGTAATCGATATTATTAATATTTTATTGATTATGAAATTTTTCATACATCAACTTGTGTTCTTGCCAAAATAAACTTTAGATTGGATGTGAAGGAATCATTCCCTATATACAGAATAGTTTACAAACTTTGCTTTATCTTACTGAGTGGATATTCTGTTTTGAATTCATTGCATTTATCCTTCAAATGTACAAGTATGACAAAAAGCAAAAGAGAGTTAAATACCACATGATTTGATTGAGGAAAAAATAAAAAAAGAGAGCAAACATACATAAGAAACGTTGGTCTCGATGTCGAGAGTTAAAATATTTGAATAAACATTTGTAAATTTATGTGTTTAAGTGTTCAATATATTTAAATTTGGAGTGTCTTGTTCCTTATGAATAATTGTCTCTTGATTTTATTATTCTCTTCTATTTTAAAACCAATTTTATAAAATTACTTTTTATAACCAACTTAGTATGAATGGTAGGGCTTTTGTTATTTAAACAAGCAATTGAGTGTTTAAATCCCAAACTTGTGTGCCTATAGTTGGAGGTGGTCTATCTTTTATTTTAAATACCAAAATACTCAAAATCAGACTAGCCAATAAACTAGTCCAGGTATGATTTAAGAATTAGGAGTTTAAATGGATATCAATTCAAAGTCAAACTGATCATTTAAAATAATTTAATTTGATTAAAATATACATAACTATTTCCGTATAGGTCTGAAAATAATGATATTTAAATAAAAATTTATTGATTTACAAGTAAATAGAATATTCATATATAAATCAGAGTTACTAAAGCAAAAATATGATGGAATGCTATTTTTTTGAAAAACTAATAATGAAATAAAAATATATAGGTAGTAGGTTAAATGGTTAATAGTAGATCCTGGTTAGTAGAAGCAGTTGTTGGTTTATATTATAAAAATTTCAAAGGAAAACGGAAACTGGCTTACCAAATAAGTAATAAACAAGAAAAGGGAAAATCACAAAAAGATACCCCAAAAAAAAAAGAAATTGCACAAAAAGACCTATTCATAAAATTACTGCTGTTTGCTTATCTATCATTAAAGCTATATTAATATCGTAACATGTCTCTATTTATAATTTTTTTACTGTATTTTTTGTGATTCTCCCTAAAGAAAATTCATATACAATTTTTATTGTTCTTAAAAATACTAAAATTCTCCCTCTGTTTTCGTTATGAATTTCAAATAACTAATTCATAGATTAAAAATGAGTTCAAAGTAATAAATATATTAGAAATATGCTTTTATTTCTAAATACGTCTTGAGAAAAAAATAAAAGAGAATGTGTAGAAAATATGATAAAAGAGATATGAGAAAAGAGAGAGAATAAATAATTAAGGGTAAAATTGAAAAAAACAATGCATTAAATATTAAGGCAATCCTGAATTATAGTTTATAAAATGGACCACATCCCTTCTCAAATTTGAAGCTTATAAATAATATTAGAGGGAGTAATTTTCAAGATTTTTTTTTTTTGCCCGAGTAATTTTCAAGAATTATTATCAAACAGGCCCTAGTCTTTTCTGCTTTTTTTTTTAATTCTTTGCCTCTCTTTTAAGTTTAACCCCACAATTAAGCTATTAAGTGTTTATGTTTTTTTTTTCCAACCATAAGCCATTAAATGTTCAACAGTCAAATTTAAATGCCATTAAACGTTTGAGGTTCAGATTTAAATGGCATTAAATGTTTGGGGCTCACATTTAAATCATTTTTGCCGAGAGAAATTTAAATATTCCTCATCTTATAAAAATAAATAAATTTCTCCTTGCTACTTGAAATGCAACTTATTTAAATTATGAATGCATTTACTTTTTATATTTATATGTATATAAAACAATTTATTCAACAGAAGTAAAATGGTTATATAAAAAAGTCAGCCACTCACATTTGGTCAATTTCAGTTAAGCCAAATAAATCAAAGGAGAAGGTCGGCCAAGAACATATGAAACATGAAAGAAGAAGATAAAGCAATAATGAACAAAAACCAATAAAAGTACTGGTAAAAAAAAAGCCAATAAAAATTAATCCAGTTGGTAAGAAGTCGTCTCATAACCTATAAGGTCCTGAGTTTGAATCTTATTGTCAATATGAGAATCTTGTTGGTAAGTGATTTGTAAGTATATTTATAAATACTCTTTGAGTTTGAAGAGATGTTTTAACTTTGATAAACTTCCAAGACCTAACCCATCTAAACTTTTTCAAAACAAAACAAATCAACAAAAAACTAACAATAAAAAACATAAAAAACACGTGCAGCAACACATCTAGCAACACCGACCTCATGATGCAAAGTCAAAAAAGGACATTCTAACCAACATGGTGGAGCTAGTTTTTCAAAATAAATTAATCCGAAATCTAATGCAAATATACCATACAAAAAAAATTTAAGAGTAATTTTTTGATCTCTATTTAAATTTTAACTAGTTTTCTATATAATAAAGTAATGCTTTTGTTTTGAATTATTCAAACGAAAAATAAAAAAGGAATAAAAAAGAGATCAAATTCTTTGTGTGTGTGGGAGAGAGAGGGAGAGATTAAATGGCTAAGAAGGGATCAATTCATGGCTTGTCCGCAAGACTTAGGCTTCAATAATAGAGAGGAGTATATCCAAATTCCCAAAACTTGTTTTTTTAATGCTCTTCTGGTCCTATTTATAAAATACTTTTAATATGTTTCACACAGATTAAAAAAAATCATAAACTGTATTAACTCTTCATTAAAATATAACAACTTTTTAACTTTATTCCCATTTAATATATACACTTTTTAAAAAAATAACTATTTACACTATAATAAATGAAAGACAATATAATACATTCATGATAAAAAATTAATAAAGTGACTTATAAATAAGATTTAAAAAAACCTTTTTTCTCTGGTCTATAAATAGGACCAGAGAAGTATATGCGAATATCCACCTCTCTCTTCCTCCCATCCCCTTCCCTCACAATGGAGAATCGGAATCCTCCTTTTGCCGAATTGACACCATCTTTAAAAAATGTAGTGAAGCCTAATGGTGTCTTGATGGCTCAACTCGGCGCTCTCTCTCTAAAGTAAACTTTGGCAAGCAATTTTCAAATCGCATATACAATACACACAACTTTTTGTTGGGACATTTTAATATTTTAAATTAACCGAAATATTTTATGCTAAGAATTAAACTAAGTAATCAAATTTGCTTTCAATCAGAGAAGTGAGTATTCCAATTTAATTTTCTCACCTAGAAAAAAAAAAGAAGGAAGGGACAAACACAGAGGCTAACAGCATCCAGAAAGAAATCAAAGCCAACAAAATAGTATTGCCTAAAACACTGGAAGTTAAAAATTATTTTTATTTTCAATCTGTACCTATTAAAAGAAATTTTTCCAAAAATAAAATGAAAGAAAAAAAATCCAACCCATCCGTATTAAATCTGGATTGTTGAAATTCGACTACCTCCGTATAATAAACGATATTAATAAGTAATAACATCAATGTTTCACTTAAAGTTCTCAGGCTCAACCCAAAATTTATTCATCCCAATTAAATAAAGTAAAGGGCCTCATTAAAATTCCACATGTTCACAGATGTCTCAAAAATATTCAAGGTTTAGAAATGAAGGCCTGCAGCTTGAGAATCAAACTAATATACTCATCTAATCCTATTTATAAGTTATTTTCAACATATTTCATACAGATTAAGAAAAATTTTAAACTTTATTAACTCTTATTTAAAATTCAATAACCTTTCAATTTATCCCTATTTAATATACGTTATATTTCATCTAAACAAAATCAACATAATAATAAATAACAGGAAAAATTATAAGTCCATATAAAAAAAATTTTTTACTACTTATAAATAGGACTGAAAAATATCTTTTAGCTATCTTATATATAGAATCAGAGAGTATAGTGTTTCTGTGTGCTTCAAACATTGTCAAATTTGACAAATGTTTTATTTTTATACAAAGTTAATAAATCAACTACTTTTTTTGATGAGTTAGTGACTTATGATATCAATGAAAGTTAATAATTTTAGATGGTCTAGAAATTAATGGTCAATAAAGGATTTGCAATTTAAAAATTGTGATGGGGCTTCATCAAATTAAGACCCCGTGACAAAGATAATCAAATATTTATTTGTCCCTTTTATGAGCCATGAATGATTCACTACCTCATTGTCTCCTATACATCGACATGATAAATCACGCTACTCATCATATCACGTCCCTTTTAATTTTTATTCATATCGCGCATTAAATTTCATCTCTTTTTGGGGTTCAATTTTTGTATCAAGAAAATTGCTTTTTATATTTTATATTTTTTATGTCTCACAAAAACCAAGTTATTTTAATTCCAATTTTCATGAATTAAGGTGATGCCATACTCAAGAATGGGGCTAATTTAATTAGTTGAGGTTGTTCCCTTATCATTAGTCATTATCAAGTTTTGCTCGAGAAAAACCGGTTTCTTCGGTCCAAAAAAAAACATAAAAGAAAAATTGGTTTTTTGTGTGTGGAAACATTCTTTTTAGCACCCCCGCTGGTTCAAAATTAGAAAAGGCCACCAACATGAGTTGGGTCTAGTGGAAGAAGCTAGTCTCTCACAACGTAACAAACCAATGTTCGAATTCTCGTTAGAAGAGATACCCACATTTAGTGCCCGACAGTGCCTCGAATAGAATTGTTTTCAATAGGAAGATACCTATGCTTTAATAAAAGAAAAAAAAATTAGAAGAGGCCCTTTTTTTTATTAGCAAATTTAGTATTTTTTTTATTTCTAATTAATTATATGTTTCTCTCACATCTATTTTTCACTCATTTTCTTTCATCTTCTTTTTCAATCATTCTCTCTCCTACTTACCCCCTCATAAAATAAGGGTGTCTTAAGAAAATAGGTTTTTTTTTTACATATTTATTATCTTTAATAAATTTTAACTAACCTTTTGGATTATGCGAACCAGTTATTTTATGCTTATATGTTAAACTAAAAGAGTTTTTTTTTTAATTGGTTAGGAATTCGAGAGCTATCTTAGTCATGAAGGAAGAGTTTTTTAAAAAAGGAATGAAAAATCAAAGACAAGATAGAAACGGACCTTGTAAAGTCAAATTCAACCACTTATAAAAAAAAAAGAAAAAAGAAGGAAAAAAGCTAGTTTTATGTGGCTTTGAATTGAAACAGTATAATTTCACCACTAATAATTGCAAATCAGTGTATATGGACGCATATAATCTTATGCATCAACAACTCGCAATAAGATATGAGATTGGTGAGCTAAAAGGCCAACCCACTTTTGAGAATACATTTTCATTTTTCAAATTTTTTTTGATTTAATAGCTAACTTAAGTTATGTTCACATTTTTCATAAAGTTATATAATTGAATTATGAGAAAATGAAAAAAAAAGATAAAAATTGAAAAATCTTAAATCAGGTATTTTCACAAAAATATATTATTAATTATAAGTTTATTATTGTCATAACGAATCTTGATTTGGGATTTCACAATTTTCACGGTCTTTATTTATCAGTCTTTTTAAATAACCCCCAAAACTTATAAAATATAAGCATGAAAATTATTTTACCACGTTAGTTAACATAATACAGAAATGTGAATCAAGCATGGAACTAAGCTCCAAACATAAAATATATCCTATAGTTAAAAATACATCTAAAAATAAGAATTTTTCAAAGTAATTAAAAAAAAAAAAAAGGAGTAGGTGGGGCGGGCTATGGGCCTAACCCATTTTCTAATATCAACTTGTATTAAACTTTATACCTGTTATTTTATATACTGCTATGGTATCCGATGTTCTTCAATTTAGATTCGAACATTATTAAATTTAATTTGATATCAATTGTCCTCATATACCTCTTGTCTCTACCTTTTTTTTTTCCTTTTCGAATTAGAATTTTCAAATTTTCAAAGGAAAATTATATAAATTATATATCTTTCCTGGACATCACCAACTATATTGTGGCGAACCTACTTTCCAGTTTCCATACAAGTCCTAGGTTCCATTTGATATGGATGAGGAAAAAGGGGGGAAGAAATCTGATTCCACAGAATATAAATTTAAATGTGTGTGTGTATTTTTCGTCAAAGAGAACAAACTAAATAAAACACAAGACAAATCCCTATTAAGAAATTACAGCACATTTTTCCATAAAAACAGAATCAGCTTTAATAAATTATATATAATTAAATAATTTATTTAGTTTTTTTAATCTCCCAAAACTAGTTTACTGAGTTTTATGCTAAAAACTAAAGGTTATATTATGTATATAACTTACCTCCAACGATCTTAAATATACAAGTTACATAAGAGGTTTAATTTGATTCTAAATATAATATCTCAACGTACTTGATTTTCAAAATTTATAGCTTGTTTTTCAAAATATTCTTTTTGATTGTACATAATAAGAACGTTCCTATCAAGGAACTGTCACAACGCATGTGATTAAAAAAAGTATTTTAATAAAAACTAATATATATTTATTATAAATAATTAATTTAATTAACATCTAAAAATTAATCATATACCTCTTATATTAAGCACAAAAAATAGTATTATATTTTTAAAAAAAGTTTCCTTCCTTCTTTCCCTTCCAATTTTCATCAAAGTGCATTCTCATAAATTTAGGGGCCAGGTGGATCGTACAGTAAGAAGGAAAAATCTTTTTTTTTTCCTTTTTATGGCCAAAGGAGCAAGCAATTGGTTGCTTCATCATCCTTGCGGTTTGTTTTCGTGCACGAAAGCCACCGGGCCGTTGGGAGCTGTAGTCTCTCAAATTTGACTTTTTCGGCTTTTAAAGATGTGAAATGTCTCATAAATAAATAGAATTACATAATATTTAGAGAACACTTCCTTCTAATTGGATGTGTTTCACAAGATTTTCCTCACTAAAAATTTAAATTAATCCGTAAAATTCATGCTATTATTTCTTGAAGAGATTATTTCGCATGTGAAATATATGGAATTGAACGAAATGAATTTCAAAATGAAAAAAAAAATCTCTCTTGTCCTATAAGAAGATATATATATTATTGAGTTGCATTTTTTTTTTGGGAAAATGATAAAAAAAAGAAGTTGAAAATTTATAAATACCAAATAAGAAATATCAACAAAATTTTTTTATTATTTGTAAATTCAGTATTGTCAATACCAAATAAAGTATTGTTACCAAACCTAATTTAGAATTCAGTAATTTTGAGTTTTTTTTTTTAATAACAATCATTCTCTTTCTCTTTTGTGCCTTCTAGAATGTTTCAGAAATGTACTCAGTAAAGTGTCTGCGAACAACAAATAATAAAAGAAAGGCTTCAAAAGAAGCAAGCTCGGCCCATTTTTCAAATTAGGCCCTGGTGAGCTTGCTTTTGATTATATCCAAACAAAATCAAATTGAGGAAAAATTAATCTCTAAGTCTATGGTTTTCCTCAACTTTTAATCGGGTTCAAAAGCCTTTTTCCTTTTTAAGCAACTCCCTCAAATTATTTATGTTATTCACCAACTCTTTACCAATTGGGTTGACCTTTTTTGGCAATCGTCTGATTTGTTCTTCTTTCTCTCTCTCTTTTATTTTTTAATCATAGGTATCCTTCTATTAAAAATAATTTTATTTAGATATTATCGAACATTAAATAAGAATACTTCTCCTAATAGAAATTTGAATCGTAGTTTTTTTTTTTTAACTAAAACATAGATAACCTTAGTTCATCACATTATAAGGAATTAGCCTCTTGCTAGTTGGTAGGCCCACCCTTTATTGAGTGTCCAATTTGTCTTGTTGGGTCTCTCACCTTTGTTTAGCGAATAAAAAATAAAAAATAGAAATTATGTCTTGCATTAATTTCGGCCAAACTTATGTCCTATTTCGCATATTGACGTTAAACAAACACTGCCAGGCCTAAAAGTATAACGGGCCTTGTACAAATATTTTGGGCAAGCCCCTATCGTGGCCTGTTTTCAAATCCCAGAATATAATCCTCCCTCTAGTCGTATTCATATATATAAATTTCAAATAACCGAATTACATTTAACGAATTAGTAGTTAAAACTAGTTAAAAATAATAAACAGGTTAAAAATAGATTTTGCCCCCAAAAATTTGTCCTTATTTATTAAGAGACTAAATGAGAGGTGAGAAATGAAAAAAATAATAAAAGAGAATATATGGGAGTAATATTAATATGAGAGAAACAGAGTACTAAATACAGTCAATTAAGGACAAAAAAAAAATGCTTATCAGACCTATCTTTAAAAATGAAGCTTATATATGTGTGTGTGTGGGACCAGAGGGAGCATTATTTTGGCCCGATCAATAATACTCCCGATCGAAGTATGGAGCCCAATTGTTTATTATAGTTCATGATGTAGATTTATGGTGGTTTAAGTTCAATTTTTCTACCTTCCAGGTCAGAAAAAAAAAGTTTGATTTTTCTACCAACAAGGGTTTGGATTTAATGAAAGAGACTAATATCTTATAATATGACGAACCAAGATTCAAATTTTTGTTAGAAAAAGTATTTACATTTAGTGCTCAATAGTGTTTCGAATAGTATTGTCTTTGATAAGAGGATACTTATGCGTAACAAAAAAAAAGGTTTGATTTTTCTTTCAAGGTTTAAATTTTTGTTAGGAGAAATGCCACATTTTGTGCTTGACATTGCCTATTTATTTATGCTATTATGTTTTTTAATTCTTTACTTGATAATAAAAATTTAAGTTTAAAATTTCAAATTTTAGAACTTTATTATTATCTTATATTTTAAACTATCATTTATAGATTTGCAATGTAAACTTTAGATATTATAAATCATATATTATGTTTATATGTACTAATTTTAAATTTTAAAAAAACTGAGGAAAAAATAAACAGGTATACGATGAAAGGAGATTCTCTCAAAATCCCCCTCCCCTTTTGTTCTCAGAATTCCATTTCTACCATTAGATTAAAAACAGAAGAAGATGACTTAGATTTAGGGCCTGTTTGGGTGCTCCAAAACCGTGGTTTCAGAAGCACTTTTCCGCAAAACGAGGTAACGTCCTCCACATATTTATTTCGTAATCCGTAAAAGCACTTCTGAAACCATGGTTTGGTTTCTATCCAAACACTCCCTTAATAATTCAAAACACTACTATTATTCTATTACATAGATAGGGAAAAGAGAATAGGCATTATTTTTTTTAAATATTAAATCCGAACCATATATTTTTAACAAGTTAGGATTCTAAGAAGATTCAGATCCGCTTGTGAGCCCAAGTCCTTATTAATACTTGTGTTTCTAGTTTTGTAAATAAAATTTTGGGTTTTATATTATATATATTTATTTTTAATACATATTTAAACTAATCAAGTGAATGTAATTTTTTAAATAAATTTCTGGCCAACAAATTTTTTTAAGGATATTTTGATGGTGAGTCTATAGGCAATTAAGGCTGGAATAGACACATCGTTGACCCAAAAGACGCGTTTGAATATTATTCGTATAATTGATAGAAAAAAAATAATAGTATTCATACCATACCTACCTCTCATTTGGATGTTTCTTGATATATTGATTGATGATCCTCTGGTCAAAAATAATATATTGATGATCGTTTTTTTTTAAATTTTTCCTTTCATAGGTTTGAATATCGAGAATATTACTAATTTAACTATTTTAGTCTCATTTTTAAAGTGGTAGGATTAAACCCCCAGTCTAATTTTTATGATTTGCCACGTTAGCTGCGTAAAATCAAAATACTTGAAGAGTATAAAATATTTTTTCAAGACAATTAGATTAATTATGCTTCACATATGGTTAGAAATATAATGATGAAATTTTTTAAAAAATAAGGCTCTTATAGGTAAATATTATCATTTTTAATGAGTAATCTGGCGTGTTTGATTATTACAGTCAAATAAATGTATTTTATTTTGAAAAAAGAAATAAATATATTTTATTATGAATTTAAAATAATTTAAGCTATGAATTATATTGTTTATAAGTTACAAATAATATGACCTAATGTATATATTGATATTAATGCTTTTTACTTCTTTTTTAACCAACGATATCAATACTTTTTTCACATTATGTTGAGGCGTGTGTATTATTTAAATTCAACCCATTTATATTTTGTATTTCGAAATTCATAAAATAAATTGAAAACTTACTATTACCAGCTGAAATTTAGGAGCTGAGCATTTTTTTTAAAACATGACCCCCCCTATTTTCACATGTTTTGATGCCAAAATTGCAATTTGTTAATTTTTATTTTGAAATGGATAATACACATTTAGAAATTGTTATTTTCGTTTGAAGTTTAGGAATGTCACTCATTCAGGTCATATAAAACTTTTAATACTGATTTTGATTATATTTTATTAGATATTATTTCTATTAGCAATGTAGTTCATAACTTTTGCATTAATTTTGATTACACTTCATTAAATATTATTACCTCCGGTTTTAAATATAAGAGTTAGTTGACTAATTTGATCAGATTAAGAAAATAAATTAAGTTAGTTATTTGTAATGAATAGGTATTGTCTTTCTTAAAATATCCTTACTAATTAAGTATACTGGTTAGAACTACTGTTATTAGAATGACTATGCTGAAAAAAATACATAAATATAATAGACAAAGTATATTGAAGTTTTATATTTACAATCAAAATAAAAATTAAATAAGATCTTATAATAAGAACTGAAACTAATAATAACTTTTGTTGAACAAAGTTATTCACATCCCATGTATGGGGTTTTGATTGGAATTCATTAAATAAGAGTAATTACTTTCCAAAAAACACCCCTCCCATCGGCCGCTGGAATTTTCCTCCCATTGGCGGGGTCGTGGAGCTCGTGGCCGGGGGCTGCTGGCAGGATCTTTAGTGAGAGGGTTGTTGAACCCCCCCCCCCCCAACAAAAAAAAAGGTGTGTATTTGTCTTCTTGTTTGAATTTGAAAATCCCATTTTGAAATTGATTACTGGATTGGTTGATTTCAAGTACTTTTTATGAAATTATATAACTTTCAGGTTTTTTATTTGTGATTTTTCTAACATTAATTTAGAAAATGTGAGTCACACCTTCGTTTGGACTTATTTATGGAATCAGTTCGTTACGCGTTATAGTGACACCATGACAAGCACCGAAGCCGGTTCTTTTCACATGGGGCTGCTGAGAAAGACTCAGAGATACGTGAAAAGTACAAATTTCATTTATTTTGGATATAAATTAAATAGTATGAATCTTTGCTTCTTCTTATTTTTTTTATTTGTATTTTTCATAGAAATAAATAATTTTCGATAAAATAATAAAATATTGTAGTGACTTTGAATCCAAAATATTGTAATTTCAATATTCATGCATTTAAAATTTTACATTACGATATTTATGAAAAAAAGTAGAATTTTTTTGCGGGTTTTTTAATTTATTAATTTAATTATAACTAATTATTCGGTCAATCTCCTCATTACCTTGATTAATTGAATATAGATTAGTTGGGCCTTTTTTTTTTTCTTTAAACCTTGTTCTTTAAACGTGGACGCCTTTGACCGTCTGAACTCCTTTACCACATGGCGTTGAATGGATTTGGCATCTTCCATTTGTTTTTATTATTTCCGGTTAATAACAGCGCCATTTCTCTCTTAATATTTTAGCTTATATACATTGTACTACTTCAATGCTTGATATAAGAACTAACTAATTTTAAAAAATTAAAAAAATTATAATTTTTAAATATTTATATTCATCATTTTTTAAATTAATTTGCGTAAATTATAAAGTAGTATAAATGTATTTTAGAAAAATCACGTAACATATGATATTATTAAATATTTTTTAATTTTTTTAATTTTCTAAATTGGTCAACTGGAGCTTGTATCAAGGATCGGAGTTAGTATAACATTAATAATGATCTATTTTGGCAAAAAGAAAGATTAATAGTAATCAAAATTGACAGGACAGAGCCAAGTTCCGAAAAATTGGTTGGTGACAAATATTAAATACTCCCTTCATCTTTTTTTTGTTTCCAAAGGAAAAATCTCCCCTTAAAAACTTATTGGTAAAAATGATCTGATAAATTTTTGTATGTGAAAAAATTTTATACATATAAAGTATCGGTAGTCTAATTTAAGTAGGCAAAATTTTTTATTAAAAGGAGATTGCACAAAAAAATATCAACACGTATTTCTTTTAATAAAGACGTAAGTAAATAAAAAAGGCAATAAATATTTTATATAAAAACAAACTGTTTTTTAAAAAACAAAATTACACTTGTACTTGTCCTTTTTTATACATATAAAGTATCGGTAGTCTAATTTAAGTAGGCAAATTTTTTATTAAAAGGAGATTGCACAAAAAAATATCAACACGTATTTCTTTTAATAAAGACGTAAGTAAATAAAAAAGGCAATAAATATTTTATATAAAAACAAACTGTTTTTTAAAAAACAAACAAAAAACAAAATTACACTTGTACTTGTCCTTTACAAAAATGAATGGACTGTCTTCCATGCGGTCCTAATCGATTGCGGCCCCACACTTTTTGACTTTGATCCTAACCTCACATCCTCCTATTGATTTCTGTGCTCTCGGTGGTTACAATGCGGGTGGGTGTGTGAGTGAGGGAAATTAAATTGTCCAACCAAATCAAAATTTGTGCGACAAATAGTTGGAAGTTCTCTCAAGGCAAAATAATTCAAAAAGAAGTTACAATTTGTAATATTTTAATTTAGGTATTTTAGAGGTAAAAATTTTATGAGAAAAAATGATACCTGATATGATATTTTGTAAATCTAGTTAAATGATAAAAATATCCTTATATCAAAAAGGTTATATATTAGCAGTTGTGAACTATCAATGACAAATGTTAAACAATAAATGACAAGAAATATATTGATAATGATAAGTTATTTTTTATTACTTCGGTTCTAAATATAAGACTCATTTTATAGTATAATTTACATTATAAAATGGGTCTTACACTATAAAATAGGTCTTATATTTAGAATCAGAAGAGTAATAAACTGTGAAGTCACAATGACAAATGTTGAACAACCAATAACAAGAAATATATTAATAATAACAAATTTGATAGCTTTATTTTTTTAAAAAAAACTAATACAAGAGCATTTTAGTCATTTGACTACATTTGTAAAATACCAGATCAGATATCACTTTCTTTCTTATGATTTTGACTTCTTAGGTGCCTGAATTGGAGTATTGCCATTTTCAATTTCTTTTTATGTCATTTTCCCTTCTCCTAAATATAAAATTTTAATTAATTTCACCTTCGATTTTTCCCCAAAAATGCTATTAATGGTAAGGAATTCTCATAAGAGATATAATTACATTGCTCATGATTGAAGATGATAGTTTAAAGAGTCGAAAAAAAAAGAAAAAGAGATCAATACATGTTTGTAACAAATAAATAACTTAACTAATTTTTTCAATATTTTTAAATTAGTTATCAAGTTCTTACATTAATTGAGAGGGGTAGAATTTTTTTTTGAAGTGCATCCTATGTAAATCCAACGATATGCATGTGTGGTGAAATCAATTAATCTATTAATTTTTTTTGGATTGATACTATTTTGAGTTCTTGAAATTTAATCTCATTTTAATTTTAGTTCCTAAAATTTGAAGTTAATAATTTTGGTCCCTAAAATTTAAAACCAATGGTTTTAGTTTCTGAAATTTATCCTTATTTTGGTTTTGATATTTGTTTCATATAAAAAAAACACTGTTATAACGACAAAAACCTTTAATTTAGATAAATCAAAATGAAATTAAATCTCAGGACCAAAACCAAAATTACTGACCTGACTAAAGATCATATTAATCCAATTTTTTCAATCGGTTGTACTGCTGACAATATAGGTAATGTGCGGGTGTGTGTATATATATAGTAAGAATTTTTTTTTGGACAAAAAAATAGTAAGAATATTTTTAAGCCGATCGAGTCAAAAGCATGATTTTTAGTGGATTCTATTTTGTTTTTGTTTTTTTTTTTAATATCCCAGGGATGTGCATAAATAGAGCTGCAAGTTGAAGCAGAAGAGCTGTCCAGGCATAAACATAACCACATTCTCTCTCATTATTATTGTACCAAATTATGGATCTTCTGCTTCTTCTTTTTCCTGCTCACGGTAGTTCTGAATCTAAAGGAGGAGGACTAGCGTGGGCTCTCTTGTTTGTACTATTCGTAGCTTTCATTGTTAGATCAACGAGTCATCATCATCAGAAGAAGAAGCAGCAGCAGAAGCAGAAAGCCCCAGAAGCCAAAGGAGGGCTGCCTCTAATAGGTCACCTCCATCTTCTGGGTGGTGGCGTGCCAGTTTTCAGGACTCTCTCTTCCATGGCCGAAGCCCATGGCCCCATCTTCTCCCTCAGGCTCGGCTTTCACAACACTCTCATCGTCTCCGGCAGAGAACTCGCCAGAGAATGCCTCTCCACCTTCGACAAAATCTTCGCCACCAGGCCCAACATCGCAGCAGGTATCCCTACCCCCACCCACTTTATTAGTGCTGAAATATCGCAATATATAGAGGACCATGCTTTATGATATATATACACATATATTATGATTATCATATGAGGTTTTAACTCATTTATAACTCAGTTTCTGAATTTTGACTCGTTTACGCGTTTTTTTAATGCTGGCATAATCAATAAACTTTATAGGCATATTTTGAGGTTGAAACGAGATTATGAGAGCTTCCAGGGCTAAACAAAAGGTGTGTAATTGTGGTGGGCAGGGAGGTACATGGGGTATAACAATGCTATATTTGCGCTGGCACCGTATGGGGAATACTGGAGAGAGATAAGGAAGATAGCCACTTTGGAGCTGCTCTCATCGCACAGGCTCCAGAAACTGAAGCACGTGAGAGACTCCGAGATACTATGTCTTGTGAAGGATTTGTTTTCAACCTATGAACGACACAATAAGAACATTACTCATCATGATCATATGGTTGAGGTGCCTATGAGTCAGCTCTTAGAGCACTTGACCTTCAATATCAACGTCCGCATTATTGCCGGCAAGAGATTCTCAGGTACTTCTGTATATATGGCTCTTCATTATTCCCACAAATCCAAGTCCTTTGCACTAATTAATTCCGTATCCCTCTTTCTTCTCACTGCTACAAAAAGTGGCTTCAATAGCATGCATCTAGCTAGATAGATAGCTAGAGTGGTGCTTTTTTTAGAAGATGCTATAAAATCAAACTTAAGATGTGTTTACGTGAGTGCCAAATCATGATTTTAAAAATAATTTTACAGTATATGAAATAAATATATGAAAGAGTTTATCTCTATTTATCAAAAAGTAAAAACACTTTCATAGTTACCCGAACACCCCCCAGTCAAGTCTGGCAGCGCTTACCTATAGTCAAACTTTACTCCTAGCACCACATAAAAAACTCTTCTGTAAATGGAAGGTTATGGATTCAATCCAGCTTGTTATGACCTTTGGTTATTGTTCAGAATCTTGTAATCTAGTAACATGAAAACTCCTCTATAAATAGGAGATCGTGGGTTTGTTCTCGTTTGTGACCCCAGACCATTAGTAACTGCTTCACTAATTGAAAACAAAATTATTCATTGCATCATCATCATCAGGGGATGAGAAAACCCTAACTGATGAAGAAGGGGAGGCGTTCAGGTTGAAGAGGGCGGTGAAGGAGGCGACATATCTGAGCGGAGTGTTCGTGGAGGCGGACGCGCTGCCGTTAAAGTGGCACAAGTGGGTGGACTTGCAGGGACATGTGAGGGCCATGAAGAAAACGGCCAAGGACGTAGACTCAGTGCTGTCTCTGTGGCTTCACCAGCACCTTCACAAGACCACAACAGCTCATTCTGATGGAGACCATTCTGATTTCATGGACGTTCTCATTTCCATGTTCTCCGATCAGGATGCTCTCATTTGTGGCCATCAACGCGACGTCGTTATCAAGGCCACTGCTTTGGTATATGACTTCCTCCCTCTTTATTACTATTATATTCCTGGACCAATCAATTTCCATCTTTACTTCATTATATAATTAAAATATCTCATAAAATGATTCTTTCAAAAAATCAGGGAGTTATATGATAAGAAAGAGTTAAGGTGATTTTTGCATCGGAAGTATTCATGAAGCAACTATGGCGTCGGAAAGTTTCTTCTTCTTCTTTTTTTGTTGGCTCGATATTACTTTTACTTTAGAAGTGTTAAAAAAAGTTGGCAGTTGTCACCTAAACGGTAAAAAAAATAACACATTACATCTTTCTACCTTTTTTTTTTTTTTAAAATTTTCAGGCTTAAAAAATTGATTATTTTTAAAGAAAAAGATTATTCTTTTAACCTAACATATATACTGATAATTTCTTCACGGGTACTTCGTAATAATAAATAGTATATATTTCTTAATTGCCAATATTACATTCATGTAACATGGTATAAAATTTCATTGTGCATTACTACATCTAGTTCTTAATATAAGAATTAATTAGAAGTTCGATTGTGTTTTAGATATAAAACCTTAATTTATTTTGTTTTCTAAATTTATAGTTTATTTTCCTCAAAATATTCTCATTAATAGTAAGGTGTCTCATCAAGAAGTAGTTATTCAATAGTTATTTCAACTTTGAGCACATGATTAATTAAAAAATAATTTAGGAAAGCATGCATATATTTGTTATGCTTAGTCAATTTAACTGTTTTCTTAATATTTCATAATTGGTTATTTAAGGGTACGAGATTTTGCGAGCACAAGTTTTGACCAAATATTTCAACCAGCATTTATATCCACGAAACAAGCATCTTTACGTCGAATCATGAACATGTTTTGTCTCCCTTGGGCAGTTGCGTGGAAAACGAGTTCTTAAATAATAATAATAATAAGTAGGTTCCGTATTTCGTACTTAAAAATAGGAAATTGCCGCGTCATGATCCATGAGTTATCACTGATCAGATGGAAAATGAAAAAGATTGCGTGGTTAATTTAGAGCTATTTTATTAATTTGGTTTGATTAAGAAAAGTCAAATAATTTAGTTAATCCTAGAAAATGATATTTCATAGATCTCTCTAAAACAACAATAAACACTAAATTATCACATGCTAATGGTTTTTTTTTTTCGTTTTAATTTGCAGAATCTGATCCTTACAGGCACCGGAAGCACAGCAATAACCGTAACATGGGCATTATCTTTGCTCTTAAACCATCCAAATGTCCTTAAAAAAGCACAAGACGAGCTCGATACCAACATAGGAACACACAAATGGGTCCAAGAATCTGACATTAAGAACCTTCAATACCTCCAAGCCATTATCAAAGAGACTCTTCGTCTCTATCCTCCAGCTCCATTAACTGGAATCAGAGAAGCCATGGAAGACTGCTTCGTCGGAGGCTACTTCGTCCCAAAAGGCACTCGTCTTCTCATCAACATCTGGAAGCTTCAAAGGGACCCACAAGCATGGAAAAACCCTAACGAGTTCTTGCCTGAGAGATTCATGGAGGATGATCATAAGGATTTGGATTTTAAGGGTCAGAACTTCGAGTACATTCCGTTTAGTTCAGGAAGAAGGTCGTGCCCAGGAACCACCTTTGGGCTTCAAGTCGTGAGCTTGACGCTGGCTCGGTTGCTTCAAGGGTTTGATCTGTCGGCGCCGGCGCCGGCAGCCAAGGCTGGCGGTGTTGCAGTGGAAATGAGCGAAGGCTTAGGGGTGGCTTTGCCTAAGCTTCATCCACTTCAAGTTATGATCAAGCCTCGTCTTTCGTTTGAGCTTTATCAGCAACTTTGAATATATATATATGTGTGTGTGTGTGTGTGTGTATGTATGTGTATGTATTTGCATGGGAGGTTCTCATAATTAGGACTCAAGTTTTCGATGAGCATAGATAAAATAAATAGCCTACACTAGTGGAGCTAATAAATAAAGAGTAGTAGAGTATATTTTTGTGTGTGTTAACGTTGGATGTGTAGTACTTATGTTGTTTGGTTATAAATTTTACCTTAGATTGTTTCAACGGAAAAAACTCCAATGACGAATCCAAATTCGAGTTGGGTCGATTCCCAAAAGGGTATAGCTCTTTCTAGAAGTATATATCTTTTGCATTCGTGCAAGCTTAAACTCGAACTCTCCTTAATTAAGCAGTGATAGCTCTTGCAAATATAATAAACACCGGTTGGTTCCATATGGTAGAGTCTAATTTCATCCCATGCTAATTGCTGAGAAAACATTTTCATATCTTATATATATATATATTTTGCTACAAATGCATAGGCATCGTCCTACCAGAGGAAATCCTATTCGAGTCACTTTCAAATAATAAATGTGAATATATCTCTATTTAAACTTTGGTTTGCTGACTGGCTAATCTCTTCCACTAGAGTTAGTTCGTTGGTCATCATCAGACATAATGATCCTGATGCCTCCATACACGTGGCGTTGGACTCGACTCAATCGCAAACGCGTGAAACAAGACGCATTAAGTCACACAGCCGCCGGGCGAGGCTGGTTAGTCTTTTTCGGAGAAAGACATGTGAAGAATGTACAAACTTTTTTTTACAGTTTTAAAATATAATTTAATTTAAAAAAACAATCTGAATCTTATTTCCCCTTCTTTTAATTAATTTTTTTGATAAAAATTATGTATTATAATGACTTAGAATCTCATTTGACTGTTCATACATTGTGCATTTTTACATGACAGTTTTTGGGAAAAAATTATGAGTCATGCTCAATTTTTTAATTTATTAATTTGATCACCATCCCACCATGATATGATGATTGTCCTTTTTTCATTATTATATGCATGAGTGTCCTGCTATTAGACCAACTAGCACAGGCTATCCCGTGCAACGCACGGAGAGCTTTCACATAGCGAAATAACATAATATCGATACTTTCACAAGCTATTCATATATTGCGTTGGTTTATAAGACAATTATATTCAAATATGATATTTAGATAAAATAAACAATTATCATCATAGTGGTCATTGCATCAGAAAAAACTAATAACATGATGCATAAGGATGATAATATGGCTTAATCGTCATTAATAAAGTGACCAATTCCTAGACACTATTATCTTTAAGTTTCATGAGTAACCACTACCGAAACATTTAAAAATAAAGATATCGAAATTTCAGAAGAAACATGTATATTTAGAAGAAATATTAATCCATTGTCATACAATATCTAAGGACATATATTATAATTTCTTTTTTATTATAAGCATGATGAAAAAACATTAGTCCAACGATCACTTCCCCACACACCACTGTACATTTGGAGTTATTTCAATCTAATTGAAATCAATATAACAATGAATTGTAATAAAAATGTTGATTTTGCATGATTGAAATTTTCAATTCATTTGACCCCATCATCAACAATTTCAATTTTTATTGAATTGAGAATAACAATAGACCACATTTATAATAATAGACCATATTTATAAAATAATATAACAATGCTGATTTTGTATTGTAAAATGAACCCAAATTTATGTACTCCCTACACCATCACATTTTAATCCCATTTTACAGTTTAACGTTCACTTCTCGACCTTGTCCAAAAGAAAAAAAGGTTCACTTCCCGACCTTACCAAAAAGAAAAAAAAAACTTCACTTCCTGTGGATCCTGGTACATATGCTATTGTATCTGCATTCTCTAATCATTTACTTTCCTATCAGGAGTAGAATATTATCATAAACAAAATGGTTTATAAAATTATTGCTATTTCAATAGAAATTATTTATCCGATGTGTTTCAAAGATTGTTTTATATGTTTTGTTTAGGCGTCAGTAAGCCAATTTCCAACGTTGATCATATTAATCTAACTTCAAAAGTTACACAATGAAAATACTTTTTTTTTTAAAAAAAAAAAAGCTATGGTAAAACAGACCCTAAACATGCTATGCTCAAGATATTTTCCAATCATTGGGGAACTAATTAGTTATGAAAGACAAAGAAAGTTAAAAAAAAAAAATACTGCTTAAAGGTTTTTAACCAGAGATATGATGTCAAACACATAATTTTAAATGCAGTATATATTCATGAACTAATAAAATATATTTGATAGTCAACTTCCAAATCCAAATACTACAGTTAAATTTAAAGCATCAAAAGATTGAAGGAGCATTGTAGCACAAATACCACGAGCTAAGAGCTGGTCAAAAAATAAAACAACACCCCCAATATTACTGATACTGGAAGAGTAGGGAGGGCTTTCTGATAGTGGCAGAAGCATCAAAGCGATTCCTACACCAACAATAACAGCAAAGTAGCATGCATATACTATCATAAAATCGTATAATGCCTACCTTGATTGCAGCAGTAGTCCTATTCCCTGTTGCTTCTTCCTCTCCATTCAACTGGACATTCGTTCCATAATTAGTTAAAGGAGCAGAAAGCTCTGAATAAGTTCTTTTGTTAAAAGGCACCAGATTCTTGTAAAAATGGGTATGCACTTGCTTGAACAGCAAAATGTTATCCATGGGTTCTTCTTAAGGTAAAAGTCTAGCATAAAAACTTGTGTAACTTAGCTTAGTATAACAAATTATGCTGAAGTTTTGTTGGTCAACAATCCCCATGTATTAGGAAATTGCCCACTAACTCACTGTGACACGTGACAGCAAATGAAGTTATAAATGAAACCAACTTGAAGTTTACCTTACCGGTCACCCTACTTACAAGGGAAATTATTTTTTCTCGAAAGTCGAGTATGCATGCAAACAAATTTTCATATGATGAGTTAGACTATTAAGAGTTATGTACATTGGTATATTAATATTAATAAACTTTAAATACTGACCATATTGATAAGCACATGTATAGGAGTAGTACTAAGATTGAACATTGAACAATATTTATAAAAAAGGCTAAATTGAGCATGATTCACTTAAGTTAAAAAGAATTGTCACTTACCAAAAAAAAAAAAGAAATGCTTCCTCTACGTTGACTAAATACTTCCGCGCGTTGGGTTATCGGTTTTCACAATCATATAACAGGCAAGAATGTACATGATGACTTAAGGTGGACCAACTGCTCCTAACTATCATTAGTTTAAAGTAAGTTTGATCTTAGGCTAAGGGAGGCTTTTATATAAATCCAAAATGGAATCCTTTATAATGGACCATATCCACGCATTTCTCCTGAAATAATTTGGCTCATAGCTAGATGGAGTAATAGCTGATACGTGATATAACATATATTGTGTATGCTATTTCAGCTATCACATTATGAGTTAATCTGTTGAGCTTGCACAAAGTCAGATATATAATGTTTCCTTTAAAAAAGTGCCTACTTGTCTGCTTCAAATACAAACCCTTAGTGTTGAAAATGTTAATGCATTACCACCATTATGCAAACCATCATTATATCCAGGAGTAGTATCAAGAGTGAGCGTTGAACAATCTTTGTAAAAAGGCTAAATTACACATAATTCTCTTACATTTTATTTGAGTGTGAAAAATCCCCATTATACATATATTAGATTGGAATTGTCAGTTTAAGGAAAATGAAAGTTACTGCACTTCTTCACCACAGCCTTCAAGGTTTGGCCGAACCTTATTAGCAACAATCCATGGCCCTTCGTTTGCCCATTTAAACTCACCTAATATCAGTAAATGGCATTTAATGCATACTTTCAGCCCATGATAAAGTTGAAAATGAAAAATACCTGCCACAAAATTAGATTCGACATAACAGAGGCTATGAAATCAATCTTTGGAGTTTGGATAAACCAATGTCTAAAGAGTTTCATCTATATTCTTAAATAAACCTCTTACAGTTTAAATGATATGGAGACCAAAAAGCTCCTCAATTTTATATTCTAGCTAGTCAAACACCGCAAACCTTACTTACATTAATTTATTAGCACCGTTTCTCTCTCATTATAACCCAATAAGTCAAGAATTGCCATATTTTGTCTTCTTTCAGGTTTGCTACCATTACTATTGATGATCATATTGCTTTTTCTCGCTTGCAAAGCTGCAGTATTCAACTCAATACGATATTAATAACTAAATACATTTTTCCTTATGCTTTCACTGTCTCCTATAACCTGCATATTCAATTTAATAACATAATGAAATCAACAAAACCAGTAAACCCCACTGACTACATATATAACAATTAAAAAAGAATATTTCATTAAATGTATAACGTAATTGCAAGGTTTAAGGATATAAGCAAAATAAAATGTCTACATATTATATTGTTACTCAATATAGATAACCCACAACCTATGAAGACATGATGAATCTCTCCTAGGCAAGATGAACAAATTTCTATACCTGCTCTTCTCCAAAGTAATGTGAAATGAACACTCTTCATAGTCTTATATTCTTGGTCTTGGGATTTATTATGTCATCCTCTAGTGAGACAGCAATTGCAGGAACAAAAAACACGGGCCTAAATTCTGCATCAACCTGCAAAAGTAAACATCGTCAGGACAAAAATAATAAAAGCGTAAGAACAATAGCAGCCAAATTAGGATTGTTAGCCTCACTTAGATTACATAACTCTATATGGCATGATGATAGAATCCCATGAATACACAATTTCAACATGAACAAAAAAATGTTCTACACCCTCCCCAATGCAAATGACTTTACCCACCAGTCAAAAATCACATAGTTTCAAAACAACCTTTCTTTGCTGAGAGGAAAGCCGAGCATGTCAAGATAATTCAAAAGTCAGAATATATCTTAGCTTTTTTGAAGGACTCCCCAAACGAAACAGAACGTGCAGGTCACTGCCTATCATGCCCCCTCCCTACTAAAAGATAGAAAAAGCATGACTGCCACATCATTTGTTCTTCCTCGATATCACCACTGATGAAGATCCACAACCAAAGGTTAACCCCCTAGGCATACACAAAGCAAGAAACTGACTTGAAAAAATAACACAAAACATGAGAAGAAGAATCAAAAAGTTCAAGATTTGACACATACCAAGCCAAACCCCATAGTCTCTAAGTTACCTGCAAACAAAACTACTAAACATCCTAAAATTTAAAGAGCAGTTTCGACTTAATCCAAAAACTTGTTTTGTATAGGGACTCAAGCTAACAACTGGCAAAACAACAATACAATACCGCATAATAGAAAGCTGAGTCTACTGACATTTTTTAAAATGAAATCTACACGTTAGTCAAAGCAATTCTAAATGCTACTGCTGGTTGAAGGTGTTTTCTTAGCTTGCTTGAGGTCAAGGTGTCACGTGAAAGGCAGTTAGGATTCGAGAACAAAAGTCAGAGATATGATCACTTAGGTTTGATTATTATGATTAACATTAACTAATCTTAATACTTTATATTTGCCTTGATCAACTAACCTTAATACAGAATGCTTTAACCACAACACCACCAAGGGCAGCAAAGTATTCATACTCCCAAATAGAGAAGGCAATAAGATGCAGAATAACATCATTGTGAGACATTCCCTTTTGTTGCTTTTCAATGCAGATTAGCATCGTCCACAATGATTGCGTATTTAATCTTCTTCTACCTCACTTTTGATAAGTAAGTTTTAACCCTCAACCTCACTTTGAAAAAAGTATTTCCCTCCTCATTTCAAAAGTTTTTCCAGTTACACTTTGACAGAATGCCCGAATAATAAACATAGAAGAGATAACAGATTGAATCCTCTAAAGCAATTGCATCCCTCACATTTTGATAAATAGAAAAAATAGAAGAAAAAAATAAAAATGCCCCCAAAAAGGATTGACACCAAAATTTACTAAGCTGATCATTGGGTGACGCATTCAAGGGCCAGCTAGAACATAACCTGAACTATTGCAAGATGCAGACAGTCTCAGCCTCCCCAGCGTCATCGACTTCGTCACCAGTGCGTCTCCGCCATCGTCATGGTCACCAGATCATTAAGCGCATGCTATTTAAAAGTTCCAACAAATAGCACATTAGGGAGGGGGACACAAAACATTTGATTCAGTTGTCGAGAAGCAGCATGCCCCCTCCATGCCACTGCCGGCTACTTCCAAATGCAATGCTGACCCAGGTTGAAGAAATCATTGAGCTAAGGAAATAGAGGAAAAAAAAAACACAAATAGAAAAAAAGGGAGTGTTAAGGTATGACACAGAAGAAGAAGGTGTACCTAATCATAGATGAGAGCAAAGTGATTATACACGGCCTGGCATTTAGAGGCGCATCGAGCTGGGCTGCATCTTAAAAGTAGGAGAAGCAAGAGGTTGGGATGCCGAGAACAGAGTGAGAATTACGTGTTAAATGCTCTCTTCTTCTCCTTGCCAATATAGAAGGAGGGCAAGTTCTTTTTATCTGGTTTGTGATTTGTGATTAGCGGGAGAGTTAGCGGGAGAGTTTCAAAAGTTTGAAATTCAAATGCTGGGTCTATGTCAACTATACACTAAGCCCAAGTGAAGCCAATAATTAATAACGGCTTGCACAAAGCCAGATGCAATTTGGTCCAAGCCATCTAATCCTTGTGAACAGTAATTTGTCTCTAGAGCCACCAGTGAGCCGACACAAACACATGGCTTGAGTGGAAGAGATTGAATAGTTATATTGATAATATTATACGATGGTGAATGTTGGGCTTCCTAGAAGCAACAAGAACATAAAATAAAGGTCAAAGTGATGACTTCTACTGAAGAAAAAATGAAAAAAAATATCACACAAAGTGGTTTGGACAATGACAAAGAAGAGGCTAGCATAGGATGCGCAGGTGAGGAAGATAAGCCAAGCGGTTTGGAATTTTTTAAAATGGGGTTTTGGAAGATTGAAGAAAATATTCAATGAGATTATTCAGCAAAACCTTTTAATTACCACTTTATTTAAAAATTTGATTGTTAATAGAGTTTAATAGCGTCATGCAATCTATATAAAACTACCATATCTAATGGATACAAGGCTTGTAATCAATTAAGAAGCAATCTTGTTCAAGCTACTAATGCTTAACACTAAACTTGTGCCTTTCTTTTAATGAGGATTGAAATCTGGTTTTTGTTGGTGATGTGTGATGTTTTTTTTTTTTGTTGAAAAAGGTTCAGGTCATGTGAATGGATCTAACATTTTCCACTTCTCTGTTTTTGTTATTTTTGAGTTATGACATTAATAGTCAAAATTGATTAGCATTAAATTCCACAAAATTGGTCAGTATATATAAATTCCTGTGATGGCCCTTATTGATAATGGCCAGACAACACTCGTTGATTTTTTTCCCTAACATCCAAGAAAATCTCATGCCAAATAGTACAGTTAATGACGTTGAGAGGCGCCTATCTTATTTTAATTTAAATATGTAATTTTTTGTATTATTTTTTAAGTACATCATAGAACCCAAATTTTATGGTCTGGTGAAATAAATCGTCCATCTATTAAATTTTTTTCACAAGTTAATTGTTCCAAAATCATTGCCAGCCAAAAAGCATTTTTTTAATTTTTACCTCTTCGATTTCAATTCCAAGATTTCGTCTACAGTTAATATTTTTAAATTTTCAGCTTACGATGTATGTTAAATTATTTTATTATTTTTTGGCCAAAAATGTTAAATTATTTTGTAAAATCCCAGAAATGTGCACAAATAATAGAGCTGCAAGTTCAAGCACATGATCGAGTTGGCCTACATTGTCAGGCCAGCATTATACTATTGCCCACTGAAAAGAAGACACGAAGAAACAGTGATAATGACATGCCCCCGGCAAGATCATTTTGAAATTGTGATCAAGAATGGCTCTTCGTTTGAATTTTGTGGACAATTTTAGTCGGAGTAAAGGTAAACCCAGTATTCTAATCTTATTCTCAGACATACCCACCGGCACTATTAAATTTAGTGCAATCTAATCCATTTTTCAGTTTTCTCATTTAATTTTAATTTGGCTAGTTTGTGTGAAAGTTGTCAATAATTGGATAAGAAAAACCAAAATTGTTAAATTTAACAATTAAGGTTAATAAAAAAATGTGATTTTAAATAAATAAAGAAAGGGTGAGATTACACTAAACTTAAAAGATCATAGATAAAATTACACCACTAAAAAATTTAAGGTGTTATGTGCACCTCAAAAATAAGATCTGAATATAGGGATACTTTACCCTTTTAATTAATTTAATTTGAGGAAGATAAAACAAATCGATAATTTACCCCCTCCACATGGTGAGGTTTGACCTAATAATTAATTAATGATATAGAAGTATATGCTTGGATTATTCGGTTACTGTATGTGTATCAATTAACCATTAAGTGATTTCTGTGATGTTTGGTTCATTTTTAACTTTCAGTCTTTTGTAACATTGTTAAAATAAATACCTTTTCTTTGAGGATCAACTAATAAAGGTATTTACATCTGGCAAAAAATAAATGTATTTACCGTACTATTTATCCATGTCTGTAACAGAAATAACAAGTGCTTTTCTGGGGGAAAAAAACAAGTGTTTTTTAATTGTGTGATAGCTCATGTCAAATGAGTTTCTCTTATCATGTAAAATATATTGGTGAGTCATATGTTCATGACTATGTCTTATATATTAGATGTTACAAACATCGATCAAACTCAACAATTTTTTTTGGAGATATAAAAAAATCACCAATTAAATGATAAATGGATGATTGCTGAAATTAAATTTATCTGATGCATATGAAATTATAAAAGTTATATGAGATATTACAGGTTAATTACACGCATATGAATGGATAACCATGTCGCTGTATATAATTAGCTTTGTGTTCTTTCCTAATAGGAGAAGGATGAAGAAGATGGGAGTACGTTTCAGAAGATTTTACCAATCCCACAGGACTGAAGTTAAAATTCAAGTATTAAAGGAATTAGTTCAAAAGGAAATATAGTTAAACAAAATCTTCAGATAAAAATGCTGTGAAATAGAAAAATCTTTTATGATAGATTGAGACTTCAAATCCTGCTACTATTTGTTCCGTTTGGGTTGTTTCAAATCAAACCGTACTTCTTCTATCACTCACCATATTTGAACTTAATACATTTGGTTCTATTCTAAGCATTTACTTGGTTGAGAAAATCTGAAGAAAGAAGATTTTACAATGATCTCATTTCAACAGAAACCTATCCTAGTTTTAAAATTAATACTCAACTGGATACTTACAAGTGCCTTAAGGCTTCTCTAGCTTGTGGATTTTGTTTTCATCCATATGATCAGATAAATTATGGATTTTATCTTCATCTATATGACAGGATAAATTATTACCTCACTCATGTCATTATTTTGATTGTTTAGACCAAATTTGATATGAATTTCATGTTATTGTTCACAGTTGCATATGTCTTTTGTCAATCTGGGATTAAGATGTAATGCAAACGCCGAGAAGGTTTATGTATCTAAAGTAGTTCAATTACATGTTATCTCCGGTCTTAAATATAAAAGTTAATTGGAGATTTAATTTTTTTTGTTTTAAATATGAGATATCAATCCACTCTGTTTTTCATATTTATTCATTTTTTTCTCAAAGTAATTCATATGATGATTTCATATGTTAAAAATTTTAGAAAAAAGTAGTTCTAATGCACATGATTAATTAATTTTATAAATAACTATTTTTTAATACTTGTTTCTTATAAATAACTAATTTAACTAATTTTTTAAATATTCACAAATTAGTTATTTAACTTTTATATTAAAGACTAGAGGTATTATGATTTAGACTAAGTTTTATAACTTCAATTAAATACAAACGTTGATAATACAGAGAAGTAAGCATGTCTAAAACTGATCTAAATCAGGTATATCAAATCAAATTATATTGAACCAAACCGATGCAAACTGATTTTTGACCCCTAGAAAAAGAAGATGTAAACTGATTAGAACTGATCTCTAAAAAGTTTCAGTCCAAAATTCTATGTTAATAGAATGTATTAGCTTGATTTGATTAAATTTTTAGAGGCATAAACCGGACCAGGCTTAAACTCAAATTAAACCTTCCGGATTTATTTTAATTTATTTTTCACTCTATTCCTAATGCCAAACCCATTAGAAATGATCAAGGCGACGCAAAACAGTACCTAAATCAGAGGTAATGCAAGTTGCAACGTTGAATTTTGTAAAATAATATTCCTTCAGTGCTAAATATAAAACCCTTTCTGTAGTGTAAATTACACTATAAAAGGGGTCTTATATTTAGAACCGGAGGATCACTACATTCGCTATTTAATATAAGAGCTAGTTGACTAATTTGAATAGATTAAAAAAGTTATTTAATTTAGTTATTTGTAATAAATATATATTATCTTTCCTAGAATACACTTGTGAATCATGTGTATTAGCTAAAATTACCGTTTGATGGATGTATGTTAAATTACGATGTATGTTAAATTATTTTATAAAATCCCAGAAATGTGCACAAATAATAGAGCTGCAAGTTGATCGAGTTGGCCTACATTGTCAGACCAGTATTGCACTATTGCCCACTGAAAAGAAGACACGAAGAAACAGTGACAATGACATGCCCCGGCAAGATCATCTTGAAATTGTGATCAAGAATGGCTCTTCGTTTGAATTTTGTGGACAATTTTAGTCGGAGTAAAGGTAAACCCAGTATAATCTTATTTTCAGACATATCCACCGGCACTATTAAATTTAGTGCAATCTAATCCATTTTTCAGTTTTCTTATTTAATTTTAATTTGGCTAGTTTGTGTGAAAGTTGTTAATAATTTGATAAGAAAAACCAAAATTGTTAATTTTAACAATTAAGGTTCATAAAAAAATGTGATTTTAAATAAATAAAAGGAGGGTGAGATTACATTGAACTTAAAAGATCATCATAGATAAAATTACACCACTAAAAAATTTAAGGTGTTATGTGCACCTGAAAAATAAGATCAGAATATGGGGATACTTTACCCTTTTAATTAATTTAATTTGAGGAAGATAAAACAAATCGATAATTTACCCCCTCCACATGGTGAGGTTTGACCTAATAATTAATTAATTAATGATATAGAAGTAAATGCTCAGATTATTCGGTTACTGTATGTGTATCAATTAACCATTAAGTGATTTCTGTGATGTTTGGTTCATTTTTAACTTTTAGTCTTTTGTAACATTGTTGAAATAAATACCTTTTCTTTGAGGATCAACTAATAAAGGTATTTACATCTGGCAAAAAATAAATGTATTTACCGTACTATTTATCCATGTCTGTAACAGAAATAACAAGGGCTTTTCTGGGGGGGGAAAAACAAGTGCTTTTCAATTGTGTGATAGCTCATGTCAAATGAGTTTCTCTCATCATGTAAAATATATTGGTGAGTCATATGTTCATGACTATGTCTTATATATTAGATGTTACAAACATCGATCAAACTCAACAATTTCTTTTGAAGATATAAAAAATCACCAATTAAATGATAAATGGATGATTGCTGAAATTAAATTTATCTGATGCATATGAAATTATAAAAGTTATATGAGATATTACAGGTTAATTACACGCAATGAATGGATAACTGTCTTTGTATATAATTAGCTTTGCGTTCTTTCCTAATAGGAGAAGGATGAAGAAGATGGGAGTACCTTTAAGAAGATTTTACCAATCCCACAGGACTGAAGTTAAAATTCAAGTATTAAAGGAATTAGTTCAAAAGGAAATATGGTAAAACAAAATCTTCAGATGAAAATGCTGTGAAATAGAAAAATCTTTTATGACAGATTGAGACTTCATATCCTGCTACTATTTGTTCCGTTTGGGTTGTTTCAAATCAAACCGTACTTCTTCTGTAACTCATCATATTTGAACTTAATACATTTGGTTCTATTCTAAGCATTTACTTGGTTGAGAAAATCTGGAGAAAGAAGATTTTACAATGATCTCATTTCAACAGAAACCTATCCTAGTTTTAAAATTAATACTCAACTGGATACTTACAAGTACCCTAAGGCTTCTCTAGCTTGTGGATTTTGTTTTCATCCATATGATAAGATAAATTATGGATTTTGTCTTCATCCATATGATAAGATAAATTATTACCTCACTCATGTCATTATTTTGATTGTTTAGACCAAATTTGATATGAATTTCATGTTATTGTTCGCAGTTGCATATGTCTTTTGTCAATCTGGGATTAAGATGTAATGCAAATGCCGAGAAGGTTTATGTATTTAAAGCAGTTCAATTAAATGTTAGCTCCGGTCTTAAATATAAGAGTTAGTTAGACATTTAATTTTTTTATTATAAATATAAGATATCAATCTACTCTGTTTTTCATATTCATTTATTTTTTGTCAAAATAATTCATATGATGATTTCATATGTTAAAAAGTTTTATGAAAAAGTAGTTCTAACACACATAATTAATTAATTTTTATAAATAACTATTTTTAATACTTGTTTATTATAAATAACTAACTTAGCTAATTTTTTTAATATTCACATATTAGTTATTTAACTTTTATATTAAAGACTAGAGGTATTATGATTTAGACTATGTTTTATAACTTCAATTAAATACAAACGTTAATAATACAGAGAAGTAAGCATGTTTAAAACTGATCTAAATCAGGTATATCAAATCAAATTATATTGAACCAAAGCGATGCAAACTGATTTTTGACCCCAAAAAAATGGATGTAAACTGATTATAACTGATCTCTAAAAAGGTTTACTCCAAAATTCTATGTTAATAGAATCTATTAGCTTGATTTGATTAAATTTTTAGAGGCATGAACTGGACCAGGCTTAAACTCAAATTAAACCTTCCGGACTTATTTTAATTTATTTTTCACTCTGCTCCTAATGCTAAACCCATTAGAAATGATCAAGGCGAAGAAAAACAGTACCTAAATCAGAGGCAATGCAAGTTGCAACGTTGACTTTTGTAAAATAATATTCCTCCAGTTCTAAATATAAGATTCTTTTTGTAGTGTAAATTACACTACAAAAGGGTTCTTATATTTAGAACCGAAGAAGTACTACATTCGCTACTTAATATAAGAGCTAGTTGACTAATTTGAATATATTAAACAAAGTTACTTAAGTTCATTATTTGTAATAAATATGTGTTATCTTTTCTAAAATACCCTTGTGAATCATGTGTATTAGGTAGAATTACCATTTGATGGAACCTTTTAACTGATACAACTACTACAATAACTATTTTGAAAAAATGAATAAATAGAAGAGATAAAGTAGATTGGATTATTATATTTAGGACTAGATTGAATGCCAAACTAGTTTTTATATTAAAGACCATAATTATTAATATAAAATGTAAAAGGAAGAAGAAGAAGACACATGAGAAGGCAAGATCATTAGACAGCACAATTTATTTAGCAAGAATTCCCCCAAAAAAAAATGATAGTTGAATTTTGAAATTTTAAAATATTGATAAATTTACAATGTTGCCTTTATTATTTTTCCCCCCTAAATTCACCAGTATTTGAAAATTTCAATTTAGTCATTATGACTAGTTTGGAATTTTATAAATTCAGGTAACCTTTTAAAATTTTAAAAATTTAACTCTTATTTTTTTTAGAATTTTTCTTTTTATTATTTCTTTTATTGAAAGACAATTTATTAATAAAGTAAAAAAATCACATTAAAAAGGCCAGCGCATTACATTTGAAAAATTTGAGCAAAACACAAATTACTCAAGCAATATGGAGGGCCCAAAACAAGAAATTAAAAAACACAACAGTATAAACTGAAACTGAAAAAATGAATAACAGACAACTGAAAATCAAACAGCCACATGCAAAGAAGCCCCCTTCCAACTTGATCCTTCCCTGAGCGCAATTTATTATTGTCAAGAACTTCGGAACTTCAGAGCCATTTTTTCAATTTCGTGCGTCCGTACAGTAAGTTTTTCTTATATAAAACATTCTTTCTGTTTTTAAGATTTTATTTTCATGCATATATATATATATATATATATATATATTTCTCATGTTCTTCTTTTGTCTCATGTTACTACTCACTATTCTTTGTTGTCTCGTTTTCCTCCTTTTTGTAACTTCTGCTAATAAGTTAAGGTTAAGGAACAAAAAAGCAGACCACGCATTGAATAGGTTGAGCTAGTGGTTCAAAGGTCAATTGGTCGGATCTAGGTCAACTTGGGGTCCAATAAGTCATATTAAAATAATATAATTTAATTAAAAATAACAAAATATAACAACATTAATAATCACTAATAATAAAATATAAGGAAATATAACAATAATTTGATTGTAACAGTAATAAAGTATCACAACATTGAGAGTTTTGATCTTTACGCTCATTATTAACTAAAATTAATAATAAATGATACTAAAATCATTATTAAAATTCATTTAAATCTATAGGGGCTGAGATATTAAGGGCTGAATGAGAAAAAATAGGACCAATAATAATATAATCATCCAAACCAGTTCATTATTAGTTCACATCGATTTTTAGTGATTCACTCCGGTTTAACCGGTTCAATTATCACCTGGTTTAACATTCAAACCAAATTGGACCACTGGCTAGTTTATCGATTTTCCGGTTGAACCGGCCGGTTAGCTCAGGTTTTTTGTTCTCTGATTCAGGGCATAGAAGCTCATCATCATTGTGTCAAAAGCGTGACAAAACCAATTAATATCCACATGCACGACACAGTGATCATTGACAAGTCGTGGCCCATATTGACAATGTATTCTTCTATTTCATAGTAAGGGTTTCTACCCACCTCAAATTTCATCTTTTTCATCAATTCCTGCTGAAACATGTCGAAACAGAATAAGATCATCCTCAACCCACCTACAATACACTAAAAAATAGAGCATCCATCATCACCATATTCACTCATAATAAAACCGCAACTTAGATGACTAACGCATATCAAACAAAAAAAAAAACACAAGCATTTTTTCCAATGATTGGGGATAGTGGAGTGGGCAAGATTTTTAGATGGGAGTAAGGAAGAAACGCAATGATGTTTGGGTATTTTTTCCTCGCCTTCTACAAATAGGATGTCGATTTTTAGGTTGAAACAGCACAAATTTTCAACAGCTTTGGGTGCTTCTTACAAGGCCTGAAAGGTCTTTTCATCCAATATTAAATTGCACTCATGTTTCTTTCCTTGAGACTTCAGATTTATTACTAGATTTTCTGAGATTTGTTTGTAGTATTTTATGTTTTATCGACCCTTGTGTCGTTTTTTCCAAGAACAAACTGCTCTTTCGTATGATCCTAATCGATTACGGCCCCACACCTTTTGACTTTGATCCTGACCTCGCATCCTCCTATTGGTTTCTGTGCTTTGAGCGGTAAAAATAAGTGCGGAAACATGGCTGAGAGAAATTAAATTGTCCAGATCAAATATTGTGCCACAAATAATTGGAAGTTCTCCTAGGAAAAAAATGAGAGAAAAAAGAAGTTAGAAATTACAATATTTTAATTTAGATATTTAAGAGGTCAAAAATTTAGGAGAAAAAAATGATACTTGATCTAGTATTTTTTAAATCTAGTTAAATGATAAAAATGCTTTTATATCAAAAAAGTTATTACTAAGTGGTGAGCTAGCAATGATAAGCGTTAAACAACAAATGACAAGGAATATACGGATAGTGACAAGTTATTTATTAATAAATTATAAAATGATAATGACGAGTGTTAAATAATCAATAACAAAAATGTACTAACAATAAAAGTTTGATGGTTTTTTTATAAAAAAAATTTGATATATGGGTATTTTAGTCATCTGACTATATGTGCAAAATACCGGATTAGACACCATTTTCTTCCCTGAAATTTTGACCTCTTAAGTACTAGAATTGGAATATTACAATTTTTAACTTCTTTTTATGTCATTTTCCCTTCTCCTAAATATCAAATCTTACTTAACTTTTTTTTTTTTTCAAATTTTCCCCAAATATCCTATTAATGGTAAGGAATTCTCATAAAAGATAGTTACAATGTTCATGATTGAACATGATAATTTAGGAAGATCAATACACGATTGTGAGTTGTGGCAAATAACTAACTTAACTAGTTTTTTTAATATCTCCAAATTAGTTATTTAGCTCTTACACTAAAGACTAGGGGTAGTTTTTTTTTTTAGTGCATCCTATGTAAATCCAACCATATGCATGTGTGGTAAAATCAATTAGACTATTCATCTCTAATTTTTTTTTGGATTAATACTATTTTTAATTCTGAAAATTTAATCTCGTTTTAATTTTAGTTCTTAGAATTTGAAAAATAATGGTTTTGGCCTGTAAAATTTAAAATAATTGGTTTTAGTTTTTGAAATTTATTCTCGTTTTGGTTTTTGTCCTTGTTTTAGGTATAAAAAACACTGTTATAGGGACAAAAATCTTTAGGTAGATTTAATGAAATTAAATATTAGGACCAAAACCAAAATTATTGACATGATTAAAGATTATATTAATCCAATTTTTTCAATCAGTTGTACTGTTGACCAATGTTGGTAGTGTGCGGGTGCATATATATATATATTAAGAATATTTTAAAGCCAAGTGAAAAGCATGATTTTTAGTGGATTCCATCTATTTTCTGTTTTTTTTTTTAAAACCAACTTTAAATCGACATATTCAGTCCATACATCTTCGTTAGATAATTATTCAGCCCAATGAAAATCAAGTAAATATATATATTGGTCCGGTTATAAATATAAGATTGATTTATAATATAAATTATATTATAAAATGAATACTACATTTACAACAAAGAGTATAACATATACGTAGGATTCTTGGATGAAAAGCATTGAAGCTGAAAAGAAGCAGCTAAGGCGGCGCACTGCTTTCTTTCTTTCTTTTTTAAATATCCCAGAGACGTGCATAAATAGAGCTGCAAGTTGAAGCAGAAGAGCTGTCCAGGCATAAACGTAACCAGGGTCTCTCTCATTATTATTGTACCAACATTATGGATCTCCTTCTTCCTCTTTTTCCTGATCACACTGGTGCTGAATCTAAAGGAGGAGGACTAGTGTGGGCTCTCTTGTTTGTACTGTTGGTAGCTTTCATTGTTAAATCAACGAGTCATCAGAAGAAGAAGAAGAAGCATCAGAAGCAGAAAGCCCCAGAAGCCAAAGGAAGGCTGCCTCTAATAGGTCACCTCCATCTTCTGGGAGGGGGTGTGCCAGTTTTCAGGACTCTGTCTTCCATGGCCGAAGCTCATGGCCCCATCTTCTCCCTCAGGCTCGGCTTTCACAACACTCTGATCGTCTCCGGCAGAGAACTCGCCAGAGAATGCCTCTCCACCTTCGACAAAATCTTCGCCACCAGGCCCAACATCGCAGCAGGTATACCAACCCCCACTCACTTTATTAGTGCTGAAATATCATAATATATAGAGGACCATGCGTTATGCTAATACACACACATATTATGATATCAAGCTTTAATCCATTTATAAGTCAGTTTCTGAATTTTGACTCGTTTGAAATGAAATTACACGAGTTTTTTTTAATGCTCGTATAATCAATAAAGTTTATAAGCATTTTTTGAGGCTGAAACGAGATTATAAGAGCTCCCATGGCTAAACAAAAGGTGTGTAATTGTGGTGGGCAGGGAGGTACATGGGGTATAACAACGCCTTCTTTGCGCTGGCACCGTATGGGGAGTACTGGAGAGAGATGAGGAAGATAGCGACGTTGGAGCTGCTCTCACCGCAGAGGCTCCAGAAACTGAAGCACGTGAGAGACTCCGAGATACTATGTCTTGTGAAGGATTTGTTTTCAACCTATGAACGACACCATAAGAACATTACTCATCACGATCATATGGTTGAGGTGCCGATGAGTCAGCTCTTGGAGCACTTGACCTTCAATATCAACGTCCGCATTATTGCCGGCAAGAGATTCTCAGGTACTTTTATAAATGGGAAATCGCGGGTTTGTTCTGGTTTGTGATCTCAGACCAATAGTAACTGCTTGACTAATTGAAAACAAAACTATCCATTGCATCATCATCATCAGGGGATGAGAAAACCCTAAGTGACGAAGAGGGGGAGGCATTCAGATTGAAGAAGGCGGTGAAGGAGATGACATATCTGAGCGGAGTGTTTGTGGAGGCGGACGCGCTGCCGTTAAGGTGGCACAAGTGGGTGGACTTGCAGGGACATGTGAGGGCCATGAAGAAGACGGCCAAGGACATAGACTCAGTGCTGCAACTGTGGCTTCACCAGCATCTTCACAAGACGACAGCTTATTCGGATCGCGACGACTCTGATTTCATGGACGTCCTCATTTCCATGTTCTCCGATCAGGATGCTCTCATTTGTGGCCATCAACGCGACGTCGTTATCAAGGCCACTGCTCTGGTATATGACTTCCTCCCTCTAAATTCCTGGACCAATCAATTCCCATCTTTACTTCATTATATAATTAAAATATCTCATAAAATGATTCTTGTAAAAAATCAGGGAGTTATATGATAAGAAAGAGTTAAAAGGTCATTTTTGCGTCGGATGTATTCATAAAGCAACTATGGCATCGGAAAGTTCCTTCTCTCTCTCTTTTTTTTGGCTCAATATTACTTTTACTTTAGAAGTGTTAAAAAAGTTAGCTGTTGTCACCTAAACGGTAAAAAAGACAACATACATCTTTTTATTTTTTTTAAGAAAATTTTCAGGACGATATTGAGCTTAAAAAATTGATTATTTTCAAAGAAAAAGATTTTTTTTTTTTTACTACCGAGCATATGTACTCATTATTTCTTCACGGGTACATTGTAATAATTAATTGTATATATATTTCTTAATTGCCAATATTACATTCATGTAACATGGTATAAAATTTTATTATATATTACTATTTCTAGTTGTTAATATAAGAATTAATTGAAAGTTAGATTGTGTTTTGGATATAAAACCTTAATTTATTTTGTTTTCTAAATTTATAGTTTATTTCCCTCAAAATATTCTTATTAATAGTAAGGGGTCTCGGAGCAGTTATTTCAACTTTGAGCACATGATTAATTAAAAAAATCATTTAGGAAAGCATGCATATATTTGTTATACTTATTCAATTTAGCTGTTTTCTTAATATTTCATAATTGGTTATTTAAGGATAGTAGATTTTGCGAGTACAAGTTTTAACCAAATATTTCAACCAGCATTTACAAACATCTTTACGTCGAATCATGAACATGGTTTTGTCTCCCTTGGGCAGTTGCGTGGAAAACGAGTTTTTAGATACTACATCTGATTCTTAATATAAAATCTTATTTGATTTTTATTTTGATCATAAATATAAGACCTCAATCCATTTTATCTTTCACATTTATGCATTTTTTCTTAAGGTGGTCCTTCTAATAATAGTAGTTCTAGCCAATATACTTGATTAGCAAAGATATTTTGGGAAAGACAACACATATTTATTACAAATAACTAACTTAACTTCTTTCCTTAATCCCCTCAAATTAGTCAACTAGCTTTTATAATTAGAATCGGAGATAGTAGTAATTATAGTAGGGTCCATATTTTGCACGTAAAAATAGGAAATTGCCACATCATGATCCATGAATTATCACTGATGAGATGGAAAATGAAAAAGATTGCGTGGTTAATTTAGAGCTATTTTATTAACTTTGTTTGATTAAGAAAAGTCAAATGATTTAGTTAATCCTAGAAAATGGTATTTGATAGATGGGAAAATTGGGGGTAAATCCCCCATTAAAAATTAATTGACAAATGGGACCTAACGATTGTGTTTAACTTCCTTTGTGTGTAACTTATCTTCTTTTGTGTGTAATATATCTTTCTTTGTGTGCAATGATCTTCCTTTGTGTGATGTGCAACTCAATTTCTCTTTTGTGCAAATGAAATTTTCTTATGTGCAAGTTATCTTCTTTATGTGCAACTAATTCCTCACGTCTAAATAATGTTCTTTACAAGCTATTTTCTCTTTCTGCAACTTATCTTTTTTTGTGTGCAACTAATCTTCCCTTGTGAAATCAATCATCCTAGATCCCATTTGCTAATTAAATTTTTAATGAGGGATTTATCCCTAATTTTCCCTTGATAGATCTCTCTAGAACATCAATAATAAACACTAAATTATCACATACTAATGACTTGTTTTTTTGTTTTAATTTGCAGACTCTGATCCTTACAGGCACCGGAAGCACAGCAATAACCGTAACATGGGCATTATCTTTGCTCTTAAACCATCCAAATGTCCTTAAAAAAGCACAAGACGAGCTCGACACCAACATAGGAACACACAAATGGGTCCAAGAATCTGACATTACGAACCTTCAATACCTCCAAGCCATTATCAAAGAGACCCTTCGTCTCTATCCTCCAGCTCCATTAACTGGAATCAGAGAAGCCATGGAAGACTGCTTCGTCGGAGGCTACTTCGTCCAAAAAGGCACTCGTCTTCTCATCAACATCTGGAAGCTTCAAAGGGACCCACAAGCATGGAAAAACCCTAACGAGTTCTTGCCTGAGAGATTCATGGAGGATGATCATAAGGATTTGGATTTTAAGGGTCAGAACTTCGAGTACATTCCGTTTAGTTCAGGAAGAAGGTCGTGCCCAGGAACCACCTTTGGGCTTCAAGTCGTGAGCTTGACGCTGGCTCGGTTGCTTCAAGGGTTTGATCTGTCGGCGCAGGCGCAGGCGCCGGCAGCCAAGGCTGGCGGTGTTGCAGTGGAAATGAGCGAAGGCTTAGGGGTGGCTTTGCCTAAGCTTAATCCACTTCAAGTTATGATCAAGCCTCGTCTTTCGTTTGAGCTTTATCAGCAACTTTGAATATATATATATATGTATGTATGTATGCATGTATGCATTTATATGTATGTATATATGCATGGGAGGTTCTCATTATAAGGACTCAAGTTTCGATGAGCAGATGAAATAAATAGCTCACACTAGTGGAGCTAATAAATAAAAAGTACTCCTCTGGTCTTTAATATAAGACCCATTTAACTAATTTGACTAGATTAAGAAAGTTAAGTAAATTAGTTAATTATACGAAATATGGCATGTGTTTCCCAAAACACCATAATCATCTTTCTTATACCCCATCTCCCTCTTCTACTTGATTATGGTTGAGGGAATATCCATAGGGGTAATTTAGATAAAATTGATAAACATCAGAAATGGGCCTTATATTTAGGACCAAAACCAACTTAATAATTGGGTCCTATATTAAGGACCGGAGGAGTAGTATAGTTTTGTGTGTGTTAACGTTGGATGTGTGGATATTTATGTTGTTTGGTTATAAATTTTACCTTAGAGTGTTTGAACGAAAAAACTCCTATGATCAATCTAAATTTGAGTTTGGTCGATTCCAAACAGGGGATAGCTCTTTTTAAAATACTCATCCGGTTCTAAATATAAGACTTTTTTTGTAGTGTAAATTACACTACAAAAAAAGTCTTATATCTAGGAGCGGAGGAGTATTTTTTGCATTCGTACAAGCTTAAACTCGAACTCTCCTTAAGCATTCATAGCTCTTACAAATATAACTAACACCGGTTGGTTCGATATGGTGGCGTCTAATTTCATCCCATGCTAATTGCTGACAAAACATTTTGATCTCAGGTTTTTTTTTTTTCGTTGCAAATGCATAGGTGTCCTGCTATTGAAAGAAATTCTATTTGAGTCACCGTCGAACACTAAATACGGGTATATCTCCTAACAAAGATTCAAACCTTAGTTAGTCACATTATGAGAGACTAGTCTATTTCACTAGATTTAAGCCATTGGTGATCACTAGATATTGATACAGATGCCTCTATACACTCGACTCAATCTGAAACACGTGAAACAGCACACATTAGGTCAAACTTCTTTTTCAATTTTAAAATATAATATAATTTAAATAAATAATCTGAATCTTATTTTCCCCTCTTTTAATTAATTTTTTTAATAAAAATTTTATATTATAATGACTTAGAATCTCATTTGGCTGTTCATGCATTGTACGTGACGGTTTTTGGGAAAAAATTGTGATTCGTGCTCAATTTTTTAATTTATTAATTTGATCACTATCCCACCATGATATGATGATCGTCCGTTTTTTTTTTATATGATAGTAAATGTTGGGTTTCATCGAAGTAACAAGAACATAAAATAAGGGTAGTTATGATGGAAATATTGAGATAGATACGTAGTCATATAAAAAAAAAGATAAAACTAGTAATGACTATATACGAGAAAAGGTGAGAGTGATGACTTCTATTGAAGAAAAAATGAAAAAAAAAAAATCATATAAAGTGGTCTGGACACCTACAAAGAAGGGGCTAGTATATAGGTGCGCCGGTGAGGAAGATAAGCAAAGCGGCTTGGAATCTCTTAAAATTGGGTTTAGGAAGACCGAAAAAAATATTTAATAAAATTATTGAGCGAGACCTTTTAATTACCAATTTATTTAAAAATTTGGTTATTAATAAAGTTTAATAGCGTCGTGCAATCTAATCGATACAAGGCTTGTAATCAATTGTCAGTTGTCATGGATATATTAAGAAGCAATCTTATTCAAGCTACTAATGCTTAACACTAAACTTGCGCCTCTTTTAGTGAGGATTGAAATCTGATTTCTGTTGCTGATGTCAAGGTGTCTTTTGTTTTTTGTTGAAAAAAGTTTAGGTCATGTGAATGGATCCAACATTTTCCACTTCTCCGTTTTTGTTATATAGCATTAATAATCAAAATTGATTAGCCTTAAATTCCAAAAAATTGGTCAGTATATATGAATTCTTGTGATGGCCCTTATTGATAATGGCCAGACGGCACTTGTTGATTTTTTCTCCTACAATCCAAGAAAATCTCATGCCAAATAGTACAGTTAATGACGTTGAGAGGCGCCTATCTTATTTTAATTTAAATATGTAATTTTTTGTATTATTTTTTAAGTACATCATAGAACCCAAATTTTATGGTCTGGTGAAATAAATCGTCCATCTAAATTTTTTTTCACAAGTTAATTGTTCCAAAATCATTGCCAGCCAAAAAGCTCCTTTTTTTTTAAAAAAAAAAAACTTTTACCTCTTCGATGTCAATTCCAAGATTTCGTCTACAGTTTACATTTTTAAATTTTCAGCTTACGATGTATGTTAAATTATTTTATAAAATCCAAGAAATGTGCACAAATAATAGAGCTGCAAGTTCAAGCACGTGATCGAGTTGGCCTACATTGTTAGACCAGTGTTGTGCTATTGCCCTCTGAAAAGAAGACACGAAGAAACAGTGATAATGACATGCCCCAGCAAGATCATCTTGAAATTGTGATCAAGAAGGTTGATAAGGGAAGTTAATTTTCTTGGTAGGTCTGTGTTATCCAGTATTTATTCAAAAAAAAATTGTGATCGAGAATGGTTCTTCGTTTGAATTTTGTGGACAATTTTAATCGAAGTAAACCCAGTTTTCTAATCTTATTTTTCAGATATATCCATTGACACTATTAAATTTAGTGCAATCTAATCCATTTTTCAGTTTTCTTATTTAATTGTAATTTGGTTAGTTTGTGTGAAAGTTGTTAATAATTTGATGAGAAAAACCAAAATGGTTAATTTTAACAATTAATATTAATAAAAAATGTGATTTTAAATAAATAAAGAAAGAGTGAGACTGCACTAAATTTAAAAGATCATAGATAAAATTGCATCACAAAAAAAAAAAAAGTGTTATGGGCACCTGAAAAATAAGATCAGGGATACTTTACCTTTTTAATTAATTTAAATAAGGGGAAGATAAAACAAATCGATAATTTACCATTAAGTGAGGTTTAACCTAATAATTAATTAATTAATTAATTAATGATATAGAAGTAAATGCCTAGATTATTCCGTTATTGTACATGTATCAATTAACCATTAAGTGATTTCTGTGATGTTTGTTTCATTTTTAACTTTCAGTCTTTTGTAACATTGTTAAAACAAATACTTTTTCTTTGAGGATCAACTAATAAAGGTATTTACATCTGGCAAAAAATAAATGTATTTACCGTACTATTCATCCACATCCATATATAACAGAAATAACAAGTTCTTTTTCTGGCAAAAAAAAAAAAACAAGTGCTTTTCAATTGTGTGATAGCTCATGTCAAATGAGTTTCTCTCATCATGTAAAATATATTGGTGAGTCATATGTTCATGACTATGTCTTATATATTAGTTGTTACAAACATCGATCACATTCAACAATTTTTCTGAAGATATAAAAAATCACCAATTAAATGATAAATGGATGATTATTGAAATTAAATTTATCTGATGCATATGAAATTATAAAAGTTATATGAGATATTACAGGTTAATTACAAGCATATGAATGGATAACTATGTCTTTGTATATAATTAACTTTGCATTCTTTCATAATAGGTGAAGGATGAAGAGGGTTGGAGTATCTTTCAGAAGATTTTACCAATCCCACAGGATTGAAGTTAAAATTCAAGTATTAAAGGAATTAGTTCAAAAGGAAATATAGTAAAACAAAATCTTCAGATAAAAATGTTGTGAAATACAAAAATCTTTTATGACAGATTGAGACCTCGAATCTTACTACTATTTTGTTCGGTTGGGTTATTTCCGATCAAACCGTACTTCTTCTATTACTCATCATGTTTGGACTTAATATATTTAGTTCTATTCTTAAACATTTACTTGATTGAGAAAATTGGGAGAAAGAAGTTTTTACAATGATCTCATTTCAACAGAAACCTGTCCTAGTTTTAACATTAAGGCTTCTCCAGCTTGTGGATTTTGTTTTCATCCATATGATAAGACAAATTATTACCTTACTCATGTCATTATTTTGATTGTTTAGACCAAATTTGATATGAATTTCTTGTTATCGTGCACAGTTGCATATGTCTATTGTTAATCTGGAATTAAGATGTAATGCAAATGCCAAGAAAAGTTTATGTATTTAAAGCAGTTCAATTAAATGTTACCTCAAGTCTTAAATATAAGAGTTAGTTAGAAATTTAATTTTTGATCATAAATATAAAACATTAATTCACTCTGTCTTTCATATTTATTCATTTTTTTTTCAAACTAATTCATATGATGATTTCATATGTTAAAAGTTTTATAAAAAGATAGTTCTAATACACATGATTAACTAATTTTATAAGTAACTAAGTTTTTATGACTTTAATTAAATACAAATGTTAATGATAAAGAGAAGTAAGCATGTTTAAAACTTATCTAAATCAGTTATGTCAAATCAAATTATGTTGAAGCAAACCGTGCAAACTGATTTTTGACCCCACAAAAAAAAAAAAAACGATGTAAACTGATTAAAATTGATCTCTAGTAAGGTTTACTCCAAAATTCTATGTTGATAGAATGTACTAGCTTGATTTGATTAAATTTTTAGAGGCATGAACCGGACGAAGCTTAAACTTAAATTAAGCCTTGTGGATTATTTTAATTTATTTTTCACTCAATTCCTAATGCTAAACCCATTAGAAATGATCAAGGCGAAGAAAAACAGTACCCAAATAAGAAGTAATGCAATTTGCAACGTTGAATTTTGTAAAATAATACTACATTCGGTACTTAATATAATAGTTAGTTAACTAATTTGAATAGATTAAAGAAGTTTTTAAGTTAATTATTTGTAATAAATATGTGTTATCTTTTCTAAAATACCCTTACAAATCATGTGTATTATCTAAAACTACCATTTGATGGAACCTTTTAACATATGCAACTACTATATTAATTACTTTAAAAAAATGAATAAATAGGAGAGATAAAGTAGATTTGAGTATTATATTTAGCACTAGATTGAATGTCAAATTAACTCTTATATTAAAAACCAGAATTATTAGTATAAAATGTAGAAGGAAGAAGAAGAAGACACATGAGAGGGCAAGATCATTAGACAGTACAATTTATTTAACAAGAATTCCAAAAAAAAATGATAGTTGAATTTTGAAATTTTAAGATATTGATAAATTAACAATGCTGCCTTTTTTTCCCCTGTAAATTCACCAATATTTTAAAATTTCAATTTAGTCATTATGACTAGTTTGGAATTTTAAAAATTCCGGTAACCTTTTAAAGTTTTGAAAACTTAACTATTATTTTTTAGAATTTTTATGTTTATTTATTTATTTTATTAAAAGGAAATTTATTCATAAAGTAAAAAAAATCCACATTAAAAAGGCCAGCATATTACATTTGAAAATTTTGAGCTAAACACAAATTACCCAAGCAATATGGATGGCCCAGAACAATAAATTAAAAAACCCAACAATATAAACTGAAACTGAAAAAACGAATAACAGACAACTGCAAATCAAACAGTCCACATGCAAAGAAGCTCCCTGCCAACGTGATCCTTCCTTGAGCGCAATTTATTATTGTCAAGAAGTTTGGAACTTCAGGGCCATTTTTCAATTTCGTGCGTCTGTACGATAATTTTTTCTTATATAAAACATTCTTTCTATTTTTAAGATTTTATTTACATGCATATATATATTAATTATTTAAGTTAAAAATGACTTTAATGCATATATATTTTTAAATTTTTATTAATATTTTCCAAAAAAATCAAAAATAAAAAATTAGAAGATTTAGAACTCGAGATTGGCTGGAAATCAAGTCTACTTCTATGCCTTTTAGATAACGAGTACAAAAACATGATTATTAGGATTCAATATAGACAATGAGCAGAGTTTTAAAATCACAATAACTCTTCTTTAAGCGTTCTTAAGGAATAATTGCTTTTTGAGTTTCAAATGAAGGAAAATAGGAAGAAGAAGCAAAAACATCACAACTCCAATAACCAGAAGCCTTGAAACTGCATAATTTGTATTCTCTTTATAAGATAAAACTAATATCCCAAGGGTTATTCTTCTCTTCCCATCTGTTCCCTTTTTAGTTTCCTAACTTCTAAGAATTCAAGTCTCCTTTGTTGAAGGATCTCAATAGTTATTCGGTTTCCATCTTTAAAAGCACTGATCTGTAACAGCTAATCTAACCATAGAACGGTTAATCGAACTTGAAAATATAGTTTAATATGCAAAAGAAGTTGTACAAGTACCAGATAATAGAAGATTAACAAAAGTCTATTAGAACTTTACACCCTCTCACTTCTTTTATTATATCAGAGGCACACTGCAGAAAGATATACAAAGAGAACGCCACTTAGCAAATATGCTAGAAAAGCACAATCCAGTTGCAACAAATCAGTATAAAAATTAAGAACCAAACTCTGATGAGCAAGTCTTAAGCACATGTGTCAGTGATGTGCACAACACAAGTAGCCAAAAGTACCATCAGGTTCCATTTCAAGCACACTGCAGAGTAAAATGCAGAACAAGTTGCCACTGTCAAGTGTCAATGACCATTTCATCCCCAAAACAGGAACTTGTTAATTGAGGGCCAAGGATAATGGTTGAGCAACATCTCTGACATGCCCATTAATTTGTTTTTTTTTTTTTTAGAAAACTTGCTTGAAAAATATAAAAAGACAAGATTTTGGAGGTTTGAGAAGGATAAGATGAAATACTTTTTTGGTTCATTATCCTTTCTTGTGAATAACACTGAAAAACATGATAAAAGTTTTTAAGTAAACCTTACCAAATCTCTGATTCCCTTGTATTCTATAACTTATTATCCAAACATCCCATAAAATAAGCTCCATTAATTAACTGAAGAAAAAAGAGAGGGGAAAATTATTTACTTGTCACAATAAAAGAAAATACACAATTTCTATGCAATTTTTCAGAGAGTAACAAGCAAGACCAAAATCTTTTTTATTTTCCTTTTTCAATCCTACCCCTTTCTACCATGCTTGCCTACATGATGGTGAAGCCATCCAATGCCCTTGAAAGCTTTAGAGATTTTCATAAGGTTAGGCTTTCCCATTCCCAGATTCATCTTCCCTGCTGAGAATTTCAGAGCCTGCAAGCAGCACAATTTGATTCCTTCTCCTTCTTCCTCCTCCTCCTCATCTTCTTCATCATCTTCATCCTCTGGATCATAATACTTGCTCTCAGTACTCTTCTTGGTATTGCTCTTCTCCAGAGTTGTCATTGTCTTCTTCTTGTTGCTGCTCTTGGGTTTGTTGGACTGTGTCTCGTATGTCTCCCACAGTGAATCCATGCCTTCACTTTCACTTCCATTAATGTTGTTGCCCCTGATGTTGCTGTTATTGTGTCTCTCTTCAAAGAGCTTGCAAGCTAAGGTCCTTCTCCATTCTTTCTCTTTCCTCATTGATCCAAAACTTCCCAGGTAATTTGATTCACTGTAAACCCAGTTGTTTTCTGGACTCCCAAGACTTGCTTCTAGAAGTCTCTGAGATTTACTCATCACCTTGAATCCACTTCTCAGCCCAACTATTTTCGCTTTCGTCTCTTCATTTTCTTCCTTCTCCAACATACTCTCTTGAACCTTCTTTTCTCCTTCACCATCCAATTTTGCGTAACCCTCCGTCAATTTGAATTCACTTATCTGACCCATTTTTTCGTTGGTCTCTTCTTCTGATTTTCCCTGTTCTGAGTCAACTAACTTGGCTTCCTTTTGATGAACTAAACCTTCAAACTCTTCTTCCCTGAACAAACTCTCCAGGACCTTCATTTCTCCACTTCCTTTTTCTTCTTTCTCATGACCGAAATCTTCAAATTCTTCACTTTCTTGAAACAAGCTCTCCAGGCTTTTTACTTCTGCAACCGACACATTATTCTCAACTAGATCAGCTTCAAGGCATTGTGGACTATTTTCCTCTGGTTTTGCCTCCAGAGCTTGAAAGATGGAGGCCTGAAACATAACCAGGTAAGCTTCAAGCTCCTCAAGATACCCACCTTCCTCATCTTTCTGGTTACTTTTTGACTGAAGCCACAGCACAAGATTCTGAAAATTAGAAAGAAGAAAACCCAATTTGGAGTCAGAGTCGTCATTAGTGTCCAAGACGAAGTAATTAGGAGAAAAAGTGAAGAGGGCAAGGAGGAGGAGGGTGGTGGTGATGAAGAGGGGAGAAAGGAAAGAGATGAGCTTGAGAATGTAAGGAGAGAAGAAGACGAAGTAAGAGAAGTAGAGAGGGTGAGAGAAGATGGAGAAGCAGAAATGGAAGACAAGAGAAGAGAAGTCACTGGTCTTTTCCTTTGAGAAAGAGAAGTGAGGCATGGTTCTGAGGCCAACCAAATCAAAGAAGAAGAAATGAATTGGTTAACAATGGTGACGAGGGAAATGAAGAAGATGGGGCAAGTACTTTTGCTTTTGCAGACAGGAAAGAAAGGAGAAAGAGTGAGTTATAGGAGCAAGAGCGGCGTGAATATAGGAAAGAGATTACAGAGACACAGAGACAGAGAAAGGTTTAACTGTCGGGGAGGCCATCAGCATATTAAAATGGGATCACTTGTGTTTATATGTGATTGTTTCTAAGTGGGATGGAAGTCCATTCCAAAAACTAGTTGTTGAACTAATGGTATTATACTCCTCTGGTTCTTAATATAAGACCCATTTAACTAATTTAATTAGATTAATGAAGTTAGGTAAGTTAATTAATTATAAGAAATATAACACGTTTTTTCTAAAATACCACAATCATCTTTCTTAATACTTCATCTTCTTCTTCTACTTGATTATGGTTGCGAAAATATCCATAGGGGTAATTTAGAAAAAATTGATAAACATAAGAAGTGGGTCTTATATTTAGGACTAAAACCAACTCAAATAATTAGGTCTTATATTAAAGACCGGAGGAGTATTATAGTAGCACTCATAAGTGAGAAGTTACGGGTTTAATCTTGCTTGTAACATAAGATTCTTAGTACCTGTCACTCTAAATTAGAAAGAAAAAATTAGCTGTTGCGTTGAAAGAACTAACCTATCCATTATAAGTCTCCATCAATATCCATATGCTATTTGTTATCAAAATATAAACAACTTGTGTGAGGGAGTAACTAATTTTGTTAGACTAGTTGTGAATAGTTTTTTTTTCTTTTTATTTTTTTGGTTTTGGGAGGGGGGACCTGTGGGTAATGGTCAACTTTAAAGATCCAAATCTGAAGAATGTGTTTGGGAGAGGGAGGCAAAAGTAAGTAAAAGTTATAATTTGACATTTAGGAAAAGTGGCTTTAGAAAATCAGAAGCTTTCTCTTAACCTCTTGTCCTCAGTAACCAACAAACGCGTTCCTTTTGCTTTTTGATGTTTGTATGGCCATAATGGATTAAGCTTGATGCATAGAGGAGAATCTTTCAAGTACTTTGAGTCAAATTGGGGAGAGAAAAGAGAAATGGGTGAGTTTTATTTTCACTCAAGAATATATATAGAGATAAGACTTTCATTTTTGTTCCTTTTTTCTCTCTGACATTTTAGTTCTAGAGTATTTTAGAGGGTCTTGTTTGCATCTCTATGAAAAAGTTGTTTAAATTTAGGAAAAAGTAAAGCAATCAATTAATGATTACTGCCCTTTTAATAACACATTAATTTATGTGTTATTATGGAAATCCAACACACTTGGTTTCTTATGCATTTTAACGGTTTCCTTTTCATGATTGATGAAAATTGGAGCAACTGGAAAGCATGGTTAATTTGTACGAACATCAACTTTGTTTCAATGGTCAAATTGATGGGTACTTTTTTTTTTTAAAGCTTCTGTTCAATAGTATATGTAAATTTTTTTTTATACAAAAAAAAGTTTAAGTAAGCTAGATTTCGTAGACTCACCAAAATAAGTGCTCACAGAAATATTTACAGATCACTTATCAATAAGGATTTTATACTAGGAGAGATTTGAACTTACAGTTATGTGGGTTATGAACTGACTACCAACTGGATAAACTTTCATTTGGCAATATTGTATATCCAAAGTCATGAACGATGAATATGTGTTTATAGGAAAACTTGCACATGAGGAGATATTGAGGGAAAAAAACATTCAGAACAAGCTTTTCATGATTCTTCAATAGTTATTCAGACACGCCCAATCACTTGTAAATATTGAAATCGAAACTTGGCTTGTAAATATTGAAATTTAACTTGTAAATTGTATTAGAGAGATAATCAATTTACTTAATGAGACTTTAACAATTCTCCCTTTTACTGTTTTAAGAAAATAAATAAAGAAAGAGTAGAGAAATTGATGCAAGTTTTATACACTTCTTTAAGTGAGCAAGTGACCATCTTTATATCATAAATATTCCACACTCCAAGTCCTCCCTATTTGGTAAATTTTTTTGCTAACATATTTATGTATTTGGTGATTAGTGTATTTATGATGAATAAATAATAGTGATATATAGTGCCAGTATAAAATAGCAATCTTAGTATTTATGACCAACCAAGTACGATAATAGGTGTGACGCATATTAATGATAATGATGGGGAATTCCTGCCGTACCATATCTTGTCAATTTTGCATTGATTAAATTCATTTTTTTAAATTTTGGTTATCGATTTTCTTTTTAATTTTGAAGGATATATCTAATATGCGATGAAGAGTTGAAGACCATCAATAATTATCAATATATATATATATATTATATAGATATGGAGAACAAATATGAAATTATAATTAATTAAATTGTAGAATTTGTCATGTATGTGTTTTAGTTAGCTTAGCTTTTTCATAAGCCAACATTAACTGTTAGATTCTGGTAGGGAATCAACAAACTAATTATATCTGATTATGCAATCAATAATTTAGTGAATTATCATAATCGATTAGCAAAAATGAACTTGGTTGCAATTTCTTTTCTGTCTCCTCTTTCTTCTTGCTACTTCTCTCTTCTATTATTTTCTAATCTCAACTTTTCTTTTTTTTTTTGGGTTTGATCCTAACCCCACTATAAAATCAAAGAAAATCAATGAGCTTAATATACACGAGTTTTTTTTTGGTTAAAAAAGAGAGAATAAATTTATGTAATGAGCTTAAGTCTAAGGAGAGAGCCTAATCTCAAAAGTCAAAAGATTATCATATTACGAGGGAGAGCTTCTTGAATAAGCTTGTGAGATTTCTTAATATGGGACTCATAACAGAACTCTTTTTATCGGTTAGAACCCTGCACAGATAGTCCTTTCTGATTGGTTGACTCTAATAAAAGTATCAATGTGATGAGCATAAGCCTAAAGAAAGAGTTTAATCTCAAAAGACTAGCCTGTTAGGAGGAAGATCCTCTTAAATTTATAAACCTTACAACACTTATGAGATTTCTCAATGTGGGACTTATAACAATTTATTGAAAAAGTAATTGTGTTTTGGGGAAAAAAAACATCTTTTAAAATGTTGCCAAGTGAAAGTGAAAACCGATTAGCACTATATTTTTAATGTATTAGAAAACAGAAAGAATTTATTTATTTTCCTTAAATGATAACATAATGTATGAATCATTTCTTTAAACCAACTACTAGGTAGTTATCGAAATCAAACAGCTTGATTCCAATCTTGTCAGGAAAAATGTATCATTAAATCACAAATATAATTGCATAGAGCTGGTAATGAGTCACACTGCACCTTAGAATTGTGTGATCATGCCATCTGTCGATGAGATAGAACTTAATAAAGTCTCTACAAAATTATTATGTGAAATTATCCAACCAAAAATAATTTTATAAAATTGGATAAATTATTATATATGATTAACTTATACCATATTATACATTATTTAATACTTTAATTTTATTTATTCAAACTATTTTATTCTAAAGAATATTATTTCCTATTTTTATTTTAAAAACTGTTTATATTTTCAAAGAAAGGGTTAAGTTACCTCAAGAATTCGAGACAGTTAAAAATGGAAAACATAATTATTTAGAATCAAACATGGTAACTAACAGACATCATTAGTCATAACTCATGAGTGAGTCTGATAAAAAGTTAAAGACTTTGAGTTAAACCTTAAACCACCACAAGGAAGAATATGACTACCTAATAGTTAAGAGAGGGAAACACCAAAAACTAATGTAGTTATCCAAACATGATTTTTTTTTATTTACGAAATTCTATGAAGAATTAATAAGCCCATTTCATTCGACCTAGGTATTATTATCCAATTCAAAAAAAAAAGGAATGACTATTGATATACAAAATCTCTTATATTAACAAAAATGCATGTATCCTGTATTTGGAATAAGGTGCCAAAAATCGAGTTCGTCAATAAACCGGTAAAAACAGTAATTCAAAGGATGGTTGATATGACCATGATTGAATTAAGGTAAATGTAATTATAATTAAAATAATATAATTTAATTAAAACATATAAAAATATTCATATGCAAACTTTGAAATTGAAAATAGTAATATTTAGATAAAAAAGGGTATTAATTTACAAATAAATAGTATATTAATGTATAAACCATACATAATTCAACAAAATAAAGTTACCCAAAAAAATATGATAGACTTTTTTTTCTCTTTTTTCTTTAACTTAAAATGACGTTCTGAATATAAAATTCAACTCAGTTCAGCTGTCAAAAACTGTCAACTAAACTAATGATAAAATTGATTTACTAGTTCGCTAAATTGACAGAGTGATTGAAGTTGGGTTTAATGCCATGATTTGGAGAGAAGCTAAGAGAAGACATAAATGCAAGGAAGGAATCAATCAAGTTTGAACTAAATGTTGGGTTTGGAAGATAAGCAGTCAAAAGGTCGGAATGCCATAATAGAGGGATTGGGGAAAGAAGGATTTGGTGAGGGGAAGACAATTAAATAATTAGAAAGAAGGAAGAGAAGGGGCATGTGCTTTGATTTGCACATGGGAACCTACTCATTTCTAATCAATTGCATTGCATGTCCCTTCTTCTTTTTCACCTTCCAATAGGACCCATCTGTCTGTTGTTACTCTTTTACTTTTCATTATTATCAATCCTTCTTCTTCTTACCTATTTAATATTTTATATATTTCCATCTTTCCCTCCTCATGTTTAATTTCACCATTAAATTAATTTATTCAAAGCTGAAAAGAATCGGTACGTGAGATCCTCATATATATCATCATTGATAGAAAACTACTTTTGTGTGTTTGTGTCATTGTGTGTGCGAGAGAGAGAGAGAGAGAGAGAGAGTCTTTTGTGGTTTTGTATAATTTTTTATGAACCATTTTTTCTTTAATAATTATTTTTATCTTCATATATAAAATTTAAAACCCTTAAAAAAGGAAAAAAATTCTCAAAACTTTGGATTGTATCTTTGATTTAATTAACAAGTCAAGCAGATTCTATTTATTAGTCTTTGGAGAGTAATAATGCAATAATCTTGACAAATTCTTTTAGGTTATATCCATCATTTAATTTTCTTTTGGGAGAATTCTAATTAAATCCAGTTGAAATATCAAAATCCAAATTAAGGCCTATACTTTTAACAAATTTCTAATTAGGCCAACAAGTCTTATTGAGAATTTTTTAATGTTGTTAAAAGACTAAAATACCCATTTAAAGTAGCAAATTGGTAATTGATCCAATCAATTTATGACCTAAATTCTTTTTTCTTGAGATGTTGCTAGATGAACTATCGGCTTCACGCGTTCTTACCTTATATATTGTTAAAAGAATAAAATGTATCATTTTTTTAATAAATTTATACTAAGAAGTTCATATTACTTCATCCATCCCATGAAATGTTAGAAAATTTATTTAGATTTTTAATACAAACTCATATTAATTATTAGTAAGAATTTTAGTAATAAGATTATAAGATATAATATGATGCGAACATTTATATAGCAGATATAACAAAGCACTTAAGAAAACGACAAATTTGATGCTGAAATATACTAATACATTAAGCTTCTAATTTTTCAACTATAAGAAAAAAAATTCCTTTGAAAGATTATTAATTTAATGGTGTTAGAATCAAATAATTAAAGGGTCTTATTCCCATTACCAAGAAAAGTCCCTCTTCCCATAAATTTCTTATCAATATATCAAATTTAGTATTAAATATCATATTATGCATTGTCAATTTTTTGCTCCTAGTATTTCCAAATTTTTTTTATGTAAAACATTTGGTATAAATAAATACCATATAATGTCAAGTTTTCATGGCTTAATTTTTTTTCAAAATAATATTATTTTAAATTATAAAAGGATATTTTTGTCTTTTAACAATATTTAAAGATTCCTAATAAGGCTTATTGGCCTAATTAGAGATTTGTTAAAAGTGTGGACTTTAATTTGGATTTTGATATTTTAACCGGATTTAATCAGGATTCTCCCTTTTCTTTTATCCCAAAAAATGTAAAAATAAAAATCCCAATTTCAGTAAACCTTTAATTTCAGCAGATTAAATCATATGACATTTTCAAAAGGTAATTGGAGATTTCATTTCTGTACTTTTTTTTTTATCCTTCTTTGCATTTCTTCCAACACCTATGCTTTAGGGAAGTTGCAAATTAATTGAGGAGGTTATATATTCTATTCCTTATTTTTCAATTTAGTTACATCCTCTTCCTCTTAATTAATAATGCCAAAATTTAAGTTTAATTAACAACTGAAAAGGAGTCAAGGATGATTCTATTTAGATTATTGATCTAAATTCAAGATTAATTATTTACAACTCATTATTAAAAAATCATATGGCTTATATTATAATATATATATATATATAACATTTATATATATTGCATGACAGATAATATATAAAATAGGATATATATAATTAAACTACACTATTCATAAATCACTTTAGACTTTGCACAAAGCACATGCCATAATCTAGTTTGACTCATAGTTAATTAAAAATACAATTCATAGAGAAAGGAGCTAGTCAAAGATATATATGCTTTTTAAGTTATGGTTTGGAGATTGATGGGTTTATTTATGCGTATGTGGGGCAAGTAAAGAAGTGTGTGACAGTGGCAAATGTCAAAGCCCCACCAAAACAAAAATGATTGTCTCTCACTTTCTTATTTATTTATTTTGGCCAACACAGACACAAAAGAGTGAAGAAGACTGATTCCAACCCACAGGGAAAAGTGTCTTCAATCCTAAGCAAAACCCTCCACTTCTTGCACAAAATACCCAACCCCTCCCCTTTTGCTACGTGTCCTTCCCTCCCCTTCTAGTTCCCTCTGGGGAAGGAAAAAATACAATGAACACAGAATAATACAGAATTTGTTATATTTTTATTATCATGAAAGTAATTTAATTTTTATTTTCCAATGCCACTAGATTTAAGAAAGTATTGGCTAAAGCATGATGGCCAGCAACATCCTCAACACAAAGGGATCGATCATATTCCTAGCAGCTAAGCTCAATTATAGTCATAAACATGCAGGACAGTACGTAAGGAAGTAGTGGTGATTGCCACGGCATGCAATTTTAGACAAAATAAATATATGAGAAAAGTTTTGTCTTGAATTATGTAAAAGTATTTAAAGTTTTCCAAAAGCTTCTCACTCTAGAAAACTCCCCAAGTCTTCCCTTATTACATCCTAGACCTCTAGCAAGTACATTGGCAATATCTTAGAGGCACATGTACTGAAACTGGAATGCTTTTTTTAAAGTACAAATATTTTCTTATTAAAAGTAATTTTATTCAAGATATTGTCAGATATTAAATGTATATACCTTTTATAGTGAAAATTCAAACCCTGATTCGATATGCTGTGAAATACTAACTCTTTTTAGTGAAAATTCAAATCTTAATTCGACACGCTGTAAGACACCAATCTTTTTTGTTAGACATAACCTCTGCTGGTTAAAATAATAAATTGATATCCGAGTCTTGTGCATGTTTTTGTGTTGGTCTTTTTCTAAAATCATAATTGGGTGCGGTATTCCTAGTGAGAAATTGAGGATGAGTATGGAGAGAATGTCAAGAGCATCGTGCCTCTTGGTGTATTCATTGTAAGGGAAAAAGAATTGCAATGGTTTTCATTATAACTACCTGATTCAAACTTCTGGGAATATGGTGAAGAAAATCTTATAAAATAATTCTAGGGACTGAGCATGAGCTCACAGGTGAAGTTAAATCAGGATAAATTACTATCTGCAAGCCCTTTTAACCCTTATTTCTTGATATTTCTCGCAACTTTTATTTGTGTTTTGTTTATTAGTTCAAAACTGAGTTTCAAGTGTTTCCTGTTTCATATTTAAACTTTCTTTTGAAAATTGTGTTCAAGTTTTTTCTACACTCACTGTTATTAATGAAAATTATCTAAGCATTTTTGCAAGCCAATTTCTATTATTGGATTTTTTCAAAGGCACATTTAAAGTGCGTCTAGCGTCTATGGTGAAAAGATGAGAAATTATCGCCGTAGGTCATTCACGCGCTGAGCATGGTGCGTGTGGTATGGTGGTAACTCTGTTCGGCTTCCTCTCCGAAGATCACCGCAATGGTCAGATTGGATGAATTGGGCCAATAATTGATCAGATGAACCCAATTTTGGGCCTCCGACCGAAAATTGGGCTCTTGGTTCGGGCTCCAACTTTAGGAAAGGAACCAGAAAAAGTGACTTCATGGGCAAATGAGGCAGTTCTTGCGAAGAGAGGGCTCTCTAAAACGATGGGCTTCCATTTGATCGTTCAAACTCCTCATGAGCTCCAAAGGATACTGTTAAGGGACAGGGGCAGTGTTTGCATTGGGTGCTTTCTTGTTATTTTTTTTGGGGGGGGGGGGGGAGGAAATTGACTGAGCCTTGTACCCAAAAAAAAAAAACTGACTGAGCCATCATTGTCTAATTTAGAAAATTACTACCTCCGGTACTTAATATTAAAGCAAGTTAATAATTTGAGTAGATTAAGAAAACTAGTTGAGTTAGTTATTTGTAATAAATATGTGTTGTTTTTTTTAAAATATTCTTACTAATCAAGTATATTAGTTAGAACGATCATTATTACAATAATTACTTTGAAAGAAAAAGAATAAATATAAGAAATCAAGTGGATTAGGATCTTATATTTAAGATCAAAATAAAAATCAAATGAGTTCTTATATTAAATATTAAAAATGGTATTTAATTATTGACAGTTTTACTTTATCATGTCTCCTGAGGTCAACGAAGACCATTCCCCACCATGTTGAGGTCTCAACTCTCGAGCACCAACCACGCGAGTCAGAGAAAAATATAAATAATTTTCCTTAGGAAATCAACAGTGATTAGTTTGTGAAACTTTATTAACTATGTATAATTACCAAGAGACTAGTGTCGCTTCCCTTTTACCCGCTATCTTCATTTCTGAAACTGGTTTTGATACTCATCGCGGATACCATTCAAATTTAATTTTATTGGTTTTGATTTAAAAATTTTAATTAATAATTTCTAAATTAAAAAATATTTTTTTAAAAATATTTTTTTAAAAAAATCTACAATTGAGAGATTAGATTTATTTGAATTATGTACTATATAAAGAAAATATTTTTTTAAAAAACAAAAATCTAAAAATTTAAATCTTAACCGTTCATATTAAATTGAACGGTTATGATTTGATGAGTATTATGATGCTTATTATTGTGATAAGTATTAAAAATGGTTCCCTCCCTCCCTCAAGTTTAGTTTAATAAGCTCCCAATTCCAACTTGGGAAAAAATTATTAATTTATGACAGATTAATACGTTAACCGACATATCTTGATATGTAAAAATTAATTGAGAATGCTCTATAATAAAAAAGTTTATGTAAAGGATACTTACAATATATAGGATTAAAAAAAAGCAAACGGAAATTTGAATTTGAATTTCTTATACTGTGAGGGATTAGCTCATTATAAATTATCATTAGATGTTTACGAGTGAATACATTTTTATTACCGTGCGACAAACAGGCACCAACTATTTGCCTTTAGAGCAGGCACGTGTTAATTAAAAGGCAGTTTTATATCTAGGTAGAAACAAAATTATAGCTTTAAAAATATTTTTACAGTATACCAAATAAATATATGAAAGAGTTTATCTCGATTTATAAAAAAATACTTTTAAAAAGTATTTTAGAGTTATCCAAACACCTTTAGGTACTGTTTGGTACCAAACATTGACAAGAGGGACATGGATTTGGATTATAATTGAGAAAATCTATTAAAAGAGTGTTTAATATGAGAGATTACTTGTTATATGATATTAAATAAACTCATGTATATGAGATTGAGGAATACTAAAAAAGAAAGTAGTACTTCCCAATTTTATCTTTATGTATTTACCTAATTCTATATAATAAATAATTATTCATGTAAAAGAATTTTTAAATAATTTTTTAAAATTATAATTTTTTTTAATGTTTCGTATCAAACGAATTTTAAGTTCGAGCTGACACTAAAATTCTTTCGTAGCTCCGGGTGGATACATGGGCTCGAATTTAATAAAAGGGAGCAAGCGGATGGGTGAGCCGAAGGGCCGTGTTTGGGAGCAGGAGGCCGCTGTAAAACACGAGTACTCGCTGTTGCTTTTTCCTGTGGATGTGAGCCACGTGTCCTCACTTTTCTGTCTGCCGGGCCGGCCTTAATAATTCTTCCATCGTGATTTAATAACGCCTCTTCTTTTGTTCCCCTGTCCTTTTCCTCATCCACTCGTATTTTTCTTCTCCAGTTACTATATTAGATATTTCAACTTTTTATCCCCCTTGCTATTCTTCTAATCCTATTTATAAGATACTTTTAGTATGTTTTACACAGACTAAAAAAATATTAAATTCTATTAACTTTTATTTAAAATTTAATACTTTTCAACTTTATCTCTATTTAATATATATTATACATCATATAAACAAAATCAATAAAATAATAAATAAGGGGTAAAATTATACATTCATATAAAAAATTTATCTCTTTACCTTATAAACAGGACCAGAGGAGTATATTATACTACCTCCATTTCTTAATATAAAAACTAGTTAACTTAGTTATTTACAATAAATAAGTGTTATTTTTCTTAAAATATCTTTACTAATTAAGTGTATTGTTTAGAAGTGCCATTATCACAATGTCTACCTTGAGAAAAAATATATAAATATGAAAGATAAAGTAGATTAGATTCTTATATTTATAACTAAAATAAAAGTCAAACAAACTTTTATATTAAAAACCAGAAGAAGAGTAAAGCTTGTGAGAGTAGAGATGATTAAGGGCTTGTTTAGATTAACATTGTTGAAGATAATTTTTATATCAATTAAGTTTTGGAAACTGAAGCCATGATGAAAATTAATTTCTATCATGTAATTCATGTTTGGATATATTTTTTTACTAATATCAATTAAAAAATAATTTATTTAGATAATATATTGAAAAATTAATTTTAAAATGTTTAAATTTGAAAGAAAAAGTAAAAAAACCGAAAAATAAGTTTTGAGCAAAAAAGTCAGGGGGTTTGAAACCCAACCAAACATCATCAAAGTGCTTGAAGTAGCTTTTCACACCACAGAAGTCAATCTGTGGCCTTCCCTGTGATGCCAAACAAGTTCAGAGATGATCCAGATTTCTCCTTGCATTACCTAATATAGGGAATAAAATTTAAAAGAAAATTACCAAGGCTTTCTAACCCTAATAGTACTAAATTCTTTCCTTAAGTGTTTTTTTTTTAAACGTGATGTTGTGGGTTTGACTCTCGTGAAATTATGATGGATGTGTGAGTTCTTTTTTAAAATAAAAGATGATGAAAAAGATAATTGATTTTTTTATTATGTTTATTGAATCTTTAATCATTTGATTCATAAAAATACCCTCGATAAATATTCATTCAACTATCCATTTATTATCCGACTATTCTATATTATACTCATTTGTTGGGATAAAATAGGAAAGTTAACATGTTTCCGGACACAAAATCATTTCTTAATATAAATGTGTAGTGTCAAGTCTCTCTCATCTATTGCTTATATTAAATAGGAGGAGCATGCAATTACAAATACAAATGTTTCGAGTGTTAAATTATTAGTTTTAATAATGCCCCTCAATGTCTACCTTTCTTAATTAAGGATCATTAATGTAATGGTAGCATTTCAATCGTTAGATGAGGAGTATTTTTGAAAAACAATATTAATTCGTGACAGATTTAATAATTTAATAAGTTTAATTATATCAAATTAATCAACTACTTCTTATATTAAGGACCGGAGGTAATATATGATTATAAATTCAGAATAAGTTGAGTGAAAAACATAATTATAATTTAAATGCATAATATTCTTATATATAATTCAGGTCAAATGTGACCCGACAAATTGACGGCTTATTTAGTTTCACATTAAAAGCCACGGCAACCATAGTTTTAAATAAAACTACAACATGTATGTCATTTATTTAAAGCCACCTTTGTTTGAAAATTGAACTCCCTCTATATACAAAATCTTAATCAATTTTCGGATTATGATAAGTAATTTTTTTTAAAAAAATAAATCCTATCAGTCCTCTCCTTTTAAACCTATCTTTGAACCAAGGTAAAAATAAAAATGCATATATAAGAACTAAGAAGTCTCACTATAACTTATTACATAAATATACATAGGTCTGGCAAAAGCAAAAAAAAAAAAAACATAAATATATATACGAGATTAATTAACTCTAACATGCGAATGAGAAAACTTGGAGAAGGAGCTATCAAAAGTTTCTTTGATTAGTAAAAGTATGACTTATCTTGTAAAGAAGCATAGTTCAAAACTTGCAGTTGTTTCCGGTTAAACTGGTGATGAACTAATGAGTCAATTCTTTTATTGGTCTGCCTAAAAATTTTGGATAAATTGATCAAATTAAATTAATTTTTTTTCTCCGCTAAACTTAAAATGACATTATTTTGAGTTAAAAAAAAATACTACCTCCAGTTCAAAATATAGGTTAAACTTTATCTATTTATGTTTATCAAGAAACCGATTAAAATCAGTTTGAAACAATAAATATGTAAGCTATGTATTTTTTTTCCAAATCTGTCCTTATTAATGAAATGAATAAATAAAAGATGCAACAAACAAATCAAAGAATAAAGAGAATATATGGAGATAAAATTGAAAAAAAAACTCATTAAATGATTAGACAAAAGTAAATATTATCTTATAAAAAAATCAAACCTTCTAACAAAGTTTAGCTTATATTTTGAATCGGAGGAAGTAATAGGCTATTGTATTTGTACTTTAATAATTATATTTTATTAAATTATGTGTGATTTATATGTGAATGTTTAATTGAATGCCTTTTTTTTCATTTAAACATTACTTATAAATTCTAATCATGTTTTTATATATTTTAATTAAATAATATAATTTTTTTTTTGGATTACTCTATCCGGTATCCCAGGGTAATAGGCATATTTCAGCTGTGACAACGACCCCAGATATAATTAAATAATATAAATTTTAATAATGAATAGATAAATTTCTCCTGATTCAATCATAATTAGACCACCAATTCCAATATTTTGCTTATGAAAAACTTACCTGCATTAGTCAAAATCAAAATTAGAATTTTTGCCACTAAGAATTAGGGAGTGTTTGGATGGAAACCAAACTATAGTTTTAGAGTGTTTTTACGGTATACGAAGTAAATATATAGAAGAGTATAATGTCTCGTTTTACGGAAAAGTGCTTTTTAAAAGTACTTTTTGATTTGGCAAAACAGTGAAAATCTCCTATAAACACATTTTACGTAAGTCGAGATAAAGTTACTCTCATATATTTATTTTGTATCCTGTAAATCACTATTAAAAAGTAGTTTATAAAATACTTATAACTATTCTAAAGAGACTCTAAAAGAGTTTCGTTGATAGAAAGTGGGGTTATAGCGGTGAGAAGTGAGAACATAGGCGGGCGGCAATCAACCTGTTGATAAAACTGAATTCTTTTCTTCTTTTTTTTGAGAGTAAATGAAAGAAAACAAAAAGCGAGAAGAGGTTGGCGGGACATTATCTAATTGGCCTTATAAGGCCGTCCATCCAATCACCGTTTCGTCGGTGTCCCTCCCCTTCCCTCCCAACCACCTCATTCTTTCCTCTTATTCCCTCCTCTTCTCCTCGCCTTTCTCGATTATTACCCTTCTGTCCCCTTTCCCCCTCCACTCCCTTCTTCCATATTTGCCCCTCTCACTCATACACCCCCACACCCACAAATTGAATTTCTAATTTTTAGATTTGTCTCATCATGTAATGACATAAATAAAATGGAAAATAAATTCGATGCATGAAAATTAAGATATGAAAATATTTATTATATTATAATTATTATTTCCGAACAAAAATTTAATTTGATCATCATCCCATTTTATGTTACTTGTTGAATCAATTTTTACACTTTCAACTGTTAGGATTGAAAGCTTTCTTTTTTATATGGGTAGAATATTTGCTTCTCAATTAATTTAGGATAGTTGCTATTTCTAGTTTCTTAATTACATTAAAATGATATGATTTATTCTCTCACTACAATTCCAAATAAAATCATACATCTTCCACATAGACCAGACAATTTCTTTAAGTTTATAGAATCATTGGTAATAAAATTTGAACATATAGTTTTTAGTCTTGTAAAGAAGAGTGAAAGAGATAAAAAGAATTAATAAAATTATTAAACGGAATTTCTAGATAAATGATATGCCTAAAAAATTATTAGGTATTAATATATTACAATGGAAATGTGTGGCCCATGTTGTTAACCACTTAAACCTCATTTGCTAAGATGTATAAATAAATGATGTGCAAGCATTAATGACTAAGGTACATTAGTGTCCTTACCTCTTTTAATTGGTTTTGACTTTTGACTTGGGTGATGAATAATTGAACTCGCATACCAGTACTAAAATAGTAAGGGTAACAGGGTAAATTGGCCATGTCTTCCGCGCACCTAAATCCAATGGTATGCGTGGGTCATTCAAAGGGCAGCATTGGCATTCAGCAATAAACCAAAGTACTCCGCACAGTAACTACGTTCCCATTCTCTCGTCCAACCCTCTCTCTCTAAGATTCTCCCTCTCCACGCCATAATACCACCTCCTCCACCACTACGACCTCTCTCTCGCCAGCCCACACATAAAATGGGAGGAGAGAAACATGAAAACAAAAAGGTGGTAGAAGACAGATGCATGAGCCACAATTAACAACATATACAATATCTCATAGACTCATACCATACTTACCACCTTCTTCTTCCGCTAGATTCTAATCCCCTCGTGAGTTCTGTCTTCTGGGTTCTGCGCCTTCTCAGCAATTAATTCTCACCCCATCCGACGCTTTTGGTTCAGGTACTGCCAATAATGTCCTCCTCTCTTCAATGTCTTTGTGCTTTTCTTTGTTGTCTCTTTGTGGGTTTCTCTTGTTCTTAGTCATGGGCATTCTGCGTTGACGGCTTGAAAATTAAAACAACTTGGTCCTCCTCCTTGTTTACTTGGTCTTATGGGTGTTTCCTGAATTTTGGTCCTTTGGGTAATTCGAATGCGTGGTTCTGGTAAAATGTTGTTTATGGTCAATCGGGTCATCCCTTTGACAAAGTGGGTGGCTAAATGAGTTGACTTCTGCCCAATCAGAGAGATTTGGAGCTCATGTTTTCAAATTCTAATCCCATTCAATATTACGGGTCTCTGGGGTTTTGATTGTGTGTGAATTACAATATCAACTTGTTCTTGTCAACTTTAGTTTCTCTTAACCTTCAAGAAAGGCTATCAACTTATCGCGGGCGAGCTTTCAAGGTTTAATCATACCTTCTGCTTTTGTTGTTATCGGACTGTCGATTTCTGTGGTTCTTATAGAGGTTCATTCGACATAAAGGAGACTATAATCATATCATGATCCAGGTTTATCTGTTACTCTAATGTTTTGTTTATACATATAGGTTTGGGTTAGGTGGTCTATGCGTGGAGGCATTACCGATTAATTGCTTTAATTTTACTGCTAGCCGTCCTTGCATGAGAATCTCTTTCTTAATGTTTCATTATGAGTGGCTTTTTCCCTTTTTCGCTACCCTCCGATATTTATCCACTTGTTTTAGGTACTTGGGCTAAGAAGACCATATAATTATGTTATAAATACTATAAGTAGATCTTTTGCAAATGGCATAGTCACCACTCATTACTCATTTGTTGTGAATTATTTTGTTATTACATGTTCTCTTCACCTAGTTTTGCTACATTTTACTTTCTTTTTTTTTTCAATTGTTTTCTTCCTTCATAGCTCTAACTTAATAGTTTTCATCTGCCTGAAACTCTTGACTGTGTTCTAGCTCCTGTGTCCAAGGAAAAGATCGGTATGATAGGAAGGCTTTTGCGTTAAACATTGTGCTCTAATGACTTGTTAAGATATTGCAAATTACCATGGTAAGCTTGAGAAGGCGCAGACTTTTGGGACTATGCTCAGGTAAATATTGGTAAAATCATATCTGTTGTGAACTGTTCCTAATGGAAGGAGGATAACCATGCTTTGGGTTGTTTAGAGGCTACTGTGGTGAGTTGTATTTTAGACTGAGTTGACGCTATTTACCAAAGTTACCGGACCTTTGCAGGGAACAGCTCCTTTGTCACTCCACTTCCTCTGTATTGTGAGAATTTAATTGCTTATGAACAATCAACTCAGCGTGCTAAACTTAAGAGCTCAAATCCTGTGGCATCAGATGATACAAGCATTCTGGACAGTGTAAGAAATACAATTAGAAGCAGTAAATGTTGTATGGAAAAATAGAAGTCACTGAAAGTGCTAGTGGTGTGGCTAGGTATGGAGTGAGAGGTCTTTGGTTCGGACCTCCATTTGATCATTGCGGAAGAAAATAGTAAAAAAGATAGTATCTGAGGTTGGCGGTCTCCATAATCCCATCATGTGTCTTCTTTTGCTCGGTGTGACATATGGATGAACTACTCTCTAATTAGAAATGTAACCACTCTTCTAATAATTTATTGCATGCCTGCATATCCAATTGAAGCACTGGGTTAGGAAGCAGTTTTGAGCCAATGAAGCCATCCTCTTTTTTCATTATCAGAATACATCAGAAAGCTAAAAATCCGAGGTTCTATGCTCAATTTTAGTACTAGCAGCTCTCCTAAGATAACATGTTCTGATTTAATATAATATATTTTCATCGCGATTTCATGAGTGAAAACCTATAAATTCCAATCACTAAGCTTGATATATAAAGTTCGTGTTATTTATTTTGGTTAGTTTTGGTCCTCTGGGAGTCTGGGTATCATTGCTCAGTTATCTAATCGCCAAAGTGAAAGGAAAAGACCGAACTGTCTGTTGGAAGAAAGCAAGGTGCTAAAGAAATTATCTTGTAATTTTTGTTTTTTCACTTCTTCAATTGGCTGAATAAATCCAGAAAACTTCTTGATGAAAAATCAATGCCTTTACGAAATATAGATGTCATCCTAATCCATAAGCCATACCATCTAGAATCAGATCTTTTAGCATTTGATGAACGGATATGATCGTAACGTATATTTTCTAAGTTGATAAGTATTAGAAAGTTTTGCTGTTGGATCCTTTAATTATTTATGTTTTAGGTTGCTAGAATCTTCTACTGAAGTCTTTTAATTTTGTTTCATAGAATACCGTTGTGAAAGAAGAACCAGGCTCCTCCAATGCATCTGGCTCTAGCCCATCAAAGGAGCAGCCCAGTGAACAAGTTTCAGGTTTGTTGTTTGAGAGACGTATCTTTTTCCTACCCTAAGGCATGAGATTTAGTTTATGACAAACTAACTGAAGTTACAGTCTACATATTGCCTTATAGTAAGTGTTTTTATGTATTTTGTTAAACTTAATGTATCGATATTCATCAATATGTAGTGGACTATAATTGCATAATATTGTAGTTTATCTTGTTCTCATGAAACATTAACACGAGAACTGAGTTAATGGGGGAGGCCAAGAATTTGGGAGAAAATGAAGGGACCAGGCCAAAATGTAGTTTTGGAAGATTTAATGATGATGTGTGCTACATAAAGTAACTTATATCCCTTACTTTGGGTATGCTACAAATCATATTTTCTGTCACTTACGAGACTTTCCTGATTCCCTCTTAACCTTCAAAGATGTGCTAAATTCTTCATACCTCTTCACCATAACTTTGTGAAGACGAGTATAGTTACTAGCTTTCTCACTTTCTGGAACAGCAGTGTTAAATGAGTTTCCAGAAGACAACTAATGCTTGCTTAATGAGCTGATTTGATACAGCTGATTCATTTAATTGATCACTCCTATGACCTTTTAAGCGGTCATCAATAATGGATTCATCAATTCATCATCGGAAGATTTCCCATACGAGTTTATCAGCTTTATTGAAAATATTGTTTTGAAGATACTAAAATACAGAAAAAAGCAACGTTAATCAATTATAACGAATCAATGATAAATCACCTACAGCTACTGATAAATCAATGGATATCCTGTAAGCTCACTTTGTGTGATCAGCTACAGCTACTGATAAATCACCTGCTGGCCCAATAGTTCATTAGTGGATCTGAAGTTGGCAGACATGTTTTGGGTGTTTACTTGTCTGGATTCTGTTTTGGAACAGTTTTGTTTCACCAATCAGTTTTCATCTTTTGGAGAATTTTTTCAAGTTATTTATGGCTATTGATTTGCTGGTGATGGCTTTCATTGCCCTCATTTTTCAGGACCTCCTATCAAGCGCAGAAAGCGGCACAGGAGAAAGAATTCACATAATCAAGAAGCATGTCTCATGAGAGGTGTCTATTTCAAAAATATGAAATGGCAAGCAGCTATAAAGGTGGACAAGAAACAGATCCATCTGGGGACTGTTAGTTCACAGGAAGAGGCTGCTCACTTGTACGATAGGTAATACCATAAGCTGTAGCTTCTTGCTACCTGCAATGGCGTCCTTCTTAGGCCGTTCTTTACTAAATCATCATTACAATATATGCATATCTTTGGCTTCTATTTGATTAGCTGCGAGGAGCAGACTGGCTCATGTTCACATGGTTTGACACTCAAAATGTCATTTAAATCGTAACAGCCATAGATCATGTATTTGTTTGAGACCCCCCTCTTCTTAGCCATTGTTTGATGAATTTTCTTAATATATGGGAAGTTTCTTGGGTTATATCTGCTTGAGCATGGCCGTGTATGGTATTATATTCACCTTCTTCAGAGCTGCTAGTTCTCCTCGTTCTCTGATTGGCCAGGGCTGTATATGGAAAGTATTACATATGGTAAGAGTACAAGTGATATCATTTCTATATAGCCATCAGTTCTGCTTCAACTTTCCAACTTTCGGCACAAAATCATTACCGTAGCTGCCATATGCATTTGTTAAATCCTCATTAAGAAAGACAATATTGGAGGTTTAAAATTTCTAGAGAAGGGTGTAAAATCTACAAGCCAAATAATTTGTCATCTCCTGGAGTCAGGGGTATATATTTTGGATTGTAAAGGCTTTCATTTTTCCATTCACCACGATCTCTGCGCTTGCATCTTATTTATTGTCAGGGCTGCTTTCATGTGTGGGAGGGAGCCAAACTTTGAGCTACCAGAACCAGAGAAGCGCGAACTGCGTAAATTCAAATGGGAAGAATTTCTTGCAATGACGAGGCAGGCAATAACCAGCAAAAGTATTATTTCTCTTCTAAAATTGGATAAATCGCTGGTGTCTATAGAGTAACTTATATTTTATTTGATCCTTATACTTCAGAACTTTATATCTATGTCTTTAAATCTCTGTCAGTGTGCCGTTAGATTTTGCTGAACTGGTATGGCCAACTACACTCACATTTTATTGACATAGATCTTACATGTTAAGAGTGAGAAACTGACACTTAGCTGATCATGTCTGTAGAATCTATGGTACATTGATTAAATACGAATTTTTTAACTATAAAGACTATAGTAAAAATTGTGAAAAACTATGGGGATGAATAAAGGATTTTAGCCAATTTGCAGATATGCTTTTCGAAGATTCTGTTCTTACATTTTACTTGTTCTATGCAAACTATTCTAGAACACAAGAGAAAGATTGGCCCGGGCTCACGCAGGTCGGAGCTTCCTCCGGTGCAGAAACATGAATGGGACAGTAAGCAAGGAGCAAGTGGATCCTCTGCTTGCGAAGATGTAGAGCAAGAAGTATCAGTCCCTTGAAAATTAAGATTGAACAAGTTGAAGCCCTAGTTCTAACAGTCCATTCATAGCAACTAGCTCCATTTTTATATATAGAGAAAAAGGCCGTTATATAAGGCCAGACTGATAGTATTCATTATTCCTAAGATAAGTATATTACTACAGTCCAAACCAATAAAGGGTAACTAAGAAGCACAAATTAACATAGATACAAGACACGAGGACATATCTGATATTACTGAAGTATCTTGTTCCGTTGTATCTGATTAAAGTGATGAGAACGATAAAGTTCCAATTTTTTTAAGGATTGTTGTTTCATAAGTAACCATTACTGGTACTGCCCATGCATTTGAGGCAGTCCAAAGCTGTGTATGTTCCAACAGGAGCATGAACATATATTGTTTCTGAAGAAAAATTTTCTCAGCAATTACTGCTTTTGAACTTTTATTGGTGCACTGATTACTAGATACTGTTGATGGAATGATGTCAAAGAACATGCTGGTGTTTTAGGAGAACACAAAATCTTCTCAAAGCATTCATATCACCTTGTCCCCTGGCTTCAGAATAATGTACTTTGCACTTTTTAGCCTCATAAATGGGCATATATAGTAACGCAAGGCATTGAGTTGGACTTATAACAAATTACTCATTCTGTCCTTAATATAGGACTTAATTGTTGAGTTGATTTTGGTCGTAAATATAAGATATATTTCTCATATTTATTATTTTTTCTTAAATTACCCCTATGATACTCCTTCAACTATAATCAAGTAGAAGAGAGAGGAAAGATATTAATAAAGATGATTATGCTGTTTTAGGAAAAACATGTCATATTTCTTATAATTAACTAACTTACCTAATATCTTTAATCTAATCAAATTAGTTAAATAGGTTATATATTAAGGATCGAAAGAGTTTCTTATTGAGTTGGAGGGAGTACAGCTTCTTCAAACTTGTTCAATAACTGAATGGACTTCATATAATATTTTCATTTACATTTTAATCCTCTTCATGGAGTAAGTTTCACATGAGGCAGAAGATAATTTGGGCAGTCATATTTGATTTAAATAATTCAAAAATTATTTTCTCTCGTCCTTTTTAAATACGTTTCAATCATATTAAAAAGTGTAGAACAAGATTGAATGAATAAACCGTGGGAAGAAATGTTGGAAAGGAAAACAAATTACCGGAGCCCTAGCATGCCCCATTCCTTGTATTCTTACAATACATGAAGAATCATCCATTCTATTCCTTTTATAAGATCATACCTATTGATTCTCAATATAAAATCTTTTACAAAATTTAATGAAATATTCATGACATATTCTTGAAAAAATACCATTATCTTTTTCACTCTTAGCTTTTCCATCCTCCCCATCTTCCTCCTCCCAAATGAACCATACTGAATAGAGGATTGGTTTGGCAAGTCATTACCTTTTTTTAACTTTTAACTACTTTTAATGAATTTTCTTAATCTCATAAAACTCATTAATAGGGTCTTATATATGAAGGAGTAGAGGGTGTAAAATCAATATTAAGTCTAAATTAGCAACAATATAGGTTATGTTTAAAATTATTTTTTTGGCCTCGAATAGGATTGTCTTTGATAAGAGGATACCTATATTTTAATTAAAAAAAAAGTTGATTAACTCGGTTGTCGGCAAAAGAAAAAGGCTCAGGGGGTTGCTTCTCTGTTTGGGCTAGGCTGATCTTACTGGGGCATTTTAAGTCCAATTCATTGATCGGGCCCATCGGGTCAGTCTCTGCTCTCGCCGGTCACTCCCCGCTACAGTACGTCCGTTTTTGCTGCTTCTGCTTTCTGCGACCTTCCCCAACAATCTCCCAGCAGTGGCCAGTGGGTCTGGCAGCGTCTGATCAAAAGAAATCAAAGAGGGTGTTGTTTGACTTGTAGGAGTTTATAAGAACGAAGAAAATGGTTGGTGAGGATCGAGGAGCCCCTGATGGACAAGATGCATTTTCTTCATCTTCGTCTGTTTCATCGTCTTATGATTGGAAGAAGCGCGTTTTTATTCCCGCAGTTGTAGCAGGTATTCTGTTTATTTCCTCACTTGTTTGTTTGTAGGATCACGATTTTATTGGGCTCTTATGCCTCCTTCTCGGGTTCGATTTTTATTTACTTTGTTTTTATCTGGAGAAGCAGTTGTTATTGGTTCGAGTTCAGAGCTGGATTTTTTCCCCTTATTTTTTGTATTTAAGTTTTATTGATGAAATGAGATTACTTGTAGTTGTTGTTGTGGATTTGTTAGCAATGGGATTTTCTGCGCGCAGGGGTTGTTGGTTCTGGAGTTGGGTTAGTTTCGAACCATCGGAAAACGCTCGGTCTTGCGAACGTTTCTGCTAGCTATGCAGCTAATTTTGCCATTGTCACTGGTTGCTATTGTGGTAAGTTCTTTAATTTGTGTGTATAGGTGTGATTATGTATTTACTTATTTTCTTAAATCTTGAGCTTATGCAGCTTCAAAGCCATGTTGTCATGGTGGTTTTTGACCATGTTGGTTGGGCATGCTAGCTTGTTTTGTTTTAATGTCTGCTTAATTAATCTATACCGTTGTTTTATAAAGCGAATAGGTCGGACTCTTTGTTTGAAAGGAGATTTTCTCCGTTAGTTAACTTCACCTGAGTGTATTTAAATTGATAATCTAGAGTTAGGCTCTGTTTGGGTGCTCCAAAACCGTGATTTCAGAAGTACTTTTCCGCAAAACGAGGTAACCTCCTCCACATATTTACTTCGTAATCCGTAAAAGTACTTCTGAAACTATGGTTTGATTTTTATCCAAACACTCCCTTAGTCACTCATCAAGTTTCAATTTTCACTCTTCCATCTACCTAGAAAATTGATACATGGTGCATTGTCTTAAGAACATGTCAAACGACCCATTTGAAGAACTCATATCTGCCATTGCCCTCTTACCTATGAAATGATGTCCTTGAATGTCGGGTGTGTGTTGAAGGCATTCCAGCATAGAGGGTGACCCTTGTATTCTTGTAGTCTTTAAATCCATTGTCCCTTGTAACACCACCTGTATAATTCTTAATTGGCCTTGTGCGAACACTTTGATGAATAGATAGTTCAAATATTGAGAAGGAATATAACATCTTGTTAAACAAATGAAGCACGCTTTACTGATTATAGGGAATATTTTTTTTTAGGTGCCTCTGCATATTAGATAAGCAAGCAAAGAACCAAGAACAGGCTTGTTATGCATTCCTGTCAGCAATTGTCTCCCTTAGCAAACCCACTCCCCCTCCCCCTCCCCTTCCCTGTTTCCAGATCGCTTCCTATTGGTTTTTTCAATGGGAATTGTTAAGCTCCATGGCAGGGAAATGTGTTAAGTGAAGATCAAGTCGGTATCATATGATATCAGTGTAATATTATCAAACACCAGGGGTTCCCCAATTGTTGGATTTCAGAAGGAAAAACATTTCATCCTAGATTTCAATTGTCATTTCCATGGTTGTGAATTCATTATAGGCAGAGTACATGTTGAATAGGAGTGTCAAGAAAAGTAGCATCCTGGCAACTGTTTTATCTTTGGATCAAATGACTGAAATGGGTTTATGATGGAAAAAGGCCATGCCTCGACAACAATGCTTAAATTAATTTGATGCTCTGAATTGAACTGGAATGAATTATCTAATTGATCAGGGGCACGTGAATTTGTGATTGCAACTAGAAAAACTGGACCTGATGACCTATTGAACTCTGCAATAGCTGGATTTGGAACGGGTGCTCTTCTAGGTCGTCTGCAAGGTTCTATTCTGCTACTTTTGCTCTCTTGTATATTGATGAGAAATCAACTCTTGCTTCTTCCTTTTCACATAATTTCATCGTTGAGCTATTTGCTGCAACGCAGCCTTATATGTATTTTGGACCGTATAATAACTCATGATGCCATTTAGACTGAGACAAAGTCTTGTACAATGAGATTGATGGTTTCCTTTTTAACCTTTCATGTTGAACTTTGTTGTGATTCCGTTTTAAAAGTTGTGTTTTTTTCTCCCCCACATTTCTTTGTGTATTTTTCTTTTTCCTGAATATTCCAAAATTTCCATATAGTTTGGCATTAGTATCTTGTTTGATAGGATGCTTCATTGTTGGAAATGGTCATGCAAATAAAATTCAAAATCATCTCAGCTGTAACTTTTTCTCCCCCTGGACTTTTCAAGAATAATGTTGCTCATTGTTGTAGACAACATTTTAAGTTTTTTGAAGTGCCTGGGTTTGGTGGAAATTTCTTTGTTGAGAGATATTTGGAGTTTGAGAAAATTTAGCAGTTTGTAGGAGTTCCTACGCTAAGAGATATGAACGACTTTGAAAATTTTTTGGTTTAGATATAGTTGCTCATGGCATACCCATAATAACAAGGCATGGATAAGTGTAATAAATATACAATAATTTAGGACTAAACCTGAGCAGCATGTTGTGTGATTGAATACTATGGGTCTAAACCTGACCTTTTAAGCATGACGTGGGATTGAACAAATGTTTTTTCTCTCTCTCGTTATTGTAGGAGGTCAACTTGGTGCAGCTAAATACTCAGCTATTTTGGCCATCGCGGGCACCACAGCAGATTTTGCTTTTCTTAAACTAAAATCTGTGTTGAGGGACTACAATCAGTCTGTGTATCAGGATGATGAGAACTCACAGAAGATCGGCAGTGGCAGCTGGTTAAGGTTGCCAGAGTGGTTCCCAATCCAAGTACTTGATGAGGAAGCCCTTGCTGAAAAACGGGCTCAGCAAGAGAAGTTCCTTGCGCAGCAAGCTAGAATCCGAAATCTGAGAAAAGAAGAGTCATGAGAACTGAAAATTTTGGTGAAGGTGTGAAAGTCCTTGGATTAGGAAATAAGGGATTTCCAGCCTGCTTCTCAAGCTGCTTGGCAATGGCTTCAACGGAGATTTTGAATGTGTTGCAACCTGGAAATTGATTTCCAGATTTCCGTTTATCTGCTCGTGTAGGCATTCAAGGGGGATTTTTTTTTAAATTTTAAAAATATTTAAATACAAAACCAGATATGTAATTATCATTGATTTTTTAATGCAAACCACTGGATCTGGATGATTAATAAGACATTATATAGCATTGATAAGTAGATAATTTCAAGTTTGAAAAATGGGATTTTGTTGAAGGCTTTGGTTTTTTTTTTCCGCCAACGGTTTGGTTTAATATTCTATACACTTTTGTTTTGTCTATTACATTTTTTTTAAATTTTTCTTAAAGTATCCCTTCTTAGTGTAAAATTTTTTGAAGTTAAATATGAGAAAGTCAACAGTTCAATAAAAGATTGGGACATTTTAGGGAAAAAAAACTATTATATATTGTTGACACTTTAAAAAAACTACTAAGTTAATTTCTGTAAACTAGATAAGGAGATCCTATGCTAAGTATAGAAGGAACTAAAAAGGCGAAAATGTTTCTAAACATAGAAAACCATTAAATATATTATCTCAATTTAGACGTTAAAAGCATCAGTGGGATCTGTGATATAGTAGCTATGAAACATTAAGACAAGAAACAAATGTTTCCGTGTAACAAAGAAATTGATGATAAAGGGTGTTCCCTCATTGCTGCATTAACTTGGGGGCTTTGGAAAGCAAGATGTGAGTTTGTCTTCCAGGGAACTCAAATTGATCCCTTGGGAGTGGTTTCCTCGGCATCCCTATTGCCAAATGAGGTTTGGGCAGTCAGAAATGTTGATATTGTTCAGAATCCGAGAAATAGCAGTCACATCATAAGGGAACTATGAACTATCTTGGAAAACCCTCGCAGCTGGCTCGAGCAAGATTAATGTTGATGGGGCTTTCAATAAGAGTCCTAACTGTGCTGGAATTGGGATTCCGTGCGGGGATCATAAAGGCCTGCTTCTTGGTAATGTATGGAAGATAGCAAAGGCATCCTCTCCCTTTTAGTCAGAATGCCTTGCTCTGAAAGAAGCTATTCTCTTGAGCGATCATTTTCATTATCCTAAAATTTATCTTGAGACTGATTGCCAGGAGCTATATGTAGCTGCTACCAGTCATCTAATAGCTAAGATTGAGTGGCAATGTGTGAATAAATTCACTGAAGTTCTGAAGTTGCTAGGCACAAGGCCTCATGCAGAGCTTTCCCTGGTTGCAGGACAGGGGAATCATGTTGCAGATTTCATTGTAGCTTATGCAAAAAATGGGATGGGTCCGGTCCAATGGAGGGCTAGTTTTGGCATCATCTTGTTTTGATCTCTCAAGTTCTAAATGATAGGTTTTGTTCCTTCAAAATAATCCAATTATTAGAAAAATTAATTGTGTGAAGATGCATAAAAATCTAGGCTTTTCAGTAATGCAGAACTCATCTTCAGAGGATGTAACTATTTTATAATTGTATATAAATGTCTTTCGTTTTATAAATTAAAAATAAATTACATATAACTTTAAAAAATTTGGCATCCTCTAAAAATAGCTTGCGTGTTGGTTTTAAAACAAATTTCAGATACTTTTACAAAATTAGTTTTTTTAATAATGGAATTTGGACAAATTTCTCATATCTGTCATGTTTACTAGGGATGGATATTTAAAACTGAAAGATATAAATGCATAGAAATGTCACTGACAAGTAGCTAGTTTTTTCTTTCAATCACAATACACAATTGACTAGGAGCACATTTCATGCTCAATCACAATCTGGACTATCCAGTCGATTTTAAATGATTTAGATTGAATTTAAATGGGTTAATATAACTTTTGGTTTCTTAAGTTTGTTTTTATTTTAATTTTGGTCCCCCAAGTACTAAATCATAGGTGTTGTTCCTTCAAAATAGTCCAATTTTTTATCGGATTATAGTGATTAGTGTTTTAAATGAAAAGAAAATTGAGGGATCAAAACCAAAATAAAAACAAATTTAAAAGATAACAAATTTTATTAACGTAATTTAATTTGATTAATACTGAACAAGGAGCAATTAAATATGGTTGATCGAATGAGCATTGTCAATGTACTCTTGATGTATTTGACAGTGTTGTTTTGCCGGCTTGTGGTTTTCTTTTTTTTGCTGCAAGAGAGGGCTAGAGCCCAAATAAAAAAAGACTAAATCATGGGGAAATCAGATCCCAAAGACTCTTTGCAAACCAGCATCCTCAGCTGTGGCGGACAAGCATCCAATGAGGAAGTTCTAGACAATCCTTCTTTGGCCAAAGCATCAGCCAATTTGTTTTGTTCTCTTGAAATAGCTTGTATTTTCAAGTCCCATGAATATTCCGTTAATCTTTGAATCTGGACGAAGACCAAACTTGTTCCCACGCATCTGTTTCTATTCTCCAGCATATTCACAAGATTTTTTTGCATCTGACTCTTAAGATTACCTTTCTGAAACCAAGGCCCCAAGCTAATTGGAGACCTTTAAGAATGCTCCATTCCTCAGCTTCAAAAGCACTGCAATAGCCCAGAAAATAAGTAAATCCAGCACTCCATTGTCCATCATAATCCCGAATAACACAACCACATCCTGCCTTGTTGCTTGAAGCGCTCATCGCTCCATCTACATTTACCTTGACCCATCCCATCGGAGGTGGAGACCATACAGTATTCTTATTAATAGGCAAGTGCGTAGGCATGTCAATATCTTGAATCTGAACATAATTCTTCCATGTCTGATACATGACCGAAACTGGGTCAGGAGGTTTAGTGAAGTCCTCTTCAAAAATGCCATGGTTCCTCCATTTCCATAATTGATGAAGTACTCTTCAAAAATGCTATGGTGCCGGCTTGTGGTTTTCGCCGCTTGTTGCCATTAATAAAATGCATTCGTTTGTTAAAAAGTAAGCCCAAGAAACCCAAAATAAAAAAAAAAAATAAAGCCGTTTGAAGAGTTTTATTTTTATTTTTATTTGGCCAACGTTTGAAGGGGTTTAATACTTACTTTTACGATAAGTAAGCATGCATGATCAATATAACAAGATTATTAAGTTGGACTCATTGGAGTCTATTATCTAAATTTTATAAGAATTGAAATAATATTGAATCCTCGACCTATACATGGCATTTGCCGTTTGAGACATATTGTCTCTCCCAAGGTTCGAATACAACCACAAATTTTTCTCCTGAAATATTAACAATAATCTAAGCACAGATGACTCACTAAAAGCTACTACTTCCGGTCTTATTTATAAGACTCTATTTATATCTTATAAATAGGACTGGAGGTAGTATATAAAAAATTATGTGATAAAAGATTTTTTTCAAGTGATTATAAGGTTGTCGGTAAAATGATTATAAAATATAAAAATCGAGGGGAAAATTAGGGATAAATTTCCTATTGAAAATTTAATTGGCAAATGGGATCTAAAGATTTTGTGCAACTTAACTTCTTTTTGTGCAACTTATCTTTCATTATGTGTAATGTATCTTTCTTTGTGTGTAATGATTTTCTTCTGTGCATGTGCAATATGCAACTCAATTTCCTTTTATGTAAATAAAATTCTCTTATGCGTAAGTCATCTTTTCCATGTATAAATTAATTCCTTATATTCAAATAATTTTCTGTGCAAACTATCTTTTCTTTGTGGAATTTATTATTTTAACTAATCTTTTCTTGTATAATCAATCATCTTAAATCCTATTTACTAATTAAATTTTTAATTAGAGATTTATCTCTAACTTTCCCAAAATCGAGTATCAGTTATATTTTCCCCTCTTCAAACGCATTTCATACTTTTTGGCGCTCCAACGTCCTAACACATCAGGCGGCAGAAACTTGTGTGTCGGGGAGACCTAGCCAAGTCAGGGAACGCCGCCACACTGTGGCAGACACCTTTGTAGAGATTATCCATCTTCATCACAAATCACAAGCATCCCTCGTCGACGGGAAAGTGTCTTCCCCTGAAAAGGTTTTTTTTTTTTTGGTTGGTTTTCATCTTCGATTCTGTAAGGGGCAAGATTGTACATGTTCCCATATATCGAAGAAGAAGGGGAGGGATTAGTACTGTTTACTCTCTCTCTCTCTCTCTCTCTCTCTCTCTCTCTCTCTCTCTCTCTCTCTCTCTCTGCGCGCGCGCCCACGCTGCAGGATCGTATTCGTATTGCTGTTTGAGGAAAAGAAGGCTGGGTCTTACAAAGCGCTTTAGAGTTTAAAACTTTAAATAGGCTTATTGAGATGAAACCTTTTCTTAGTAGGATAATGAGTAAGAATTAGAGAAAGGATTTGAAAGGAAGTATCAAGATTTTAAACTCTCCTTATCTGAGAAATGAATGGAATCAATGAATAACAAAAAGTTTTGCATGTTTATGATTACATTAATTGAGCGGTATATATTTTGTTGGTGAGTGTTATTTCTGCATTAAACTGCCATATGATGCTGGGAGATTGCGCAAGGGCTTTGAGTTATATTTTAACTTTCGTAATCATCGTGAACAATGAAAAAACTTTCATTGAGATCCCATCTGATGGCAGTTGCAAATGCTTTGACATATATTTGAGGTTAGAATGAACTCCTGATCCCTACGGTTTCACTAAATTTGTGATTTGGTCCTCCGCTCTTTATTCTTTGTATGTTGCGCCCTATAGGTACAAAATATTTGTAAAACACCCTCTGCTGTCAGCGTCCATAAAAATGCGCTCAACTTTATGTGGCAATTCACCTAATCCATGCGGCTTTCCAAGTCACCAATACATTGCTGCATCAGAAAAGAAAGTGGAGAAACCATTATGCCCCTTTTAAATCTATCCAAAATCCCAAATTTTACAGCATTTCATAGAACTGGTGTTAGGGAGTATAGGGTCCAAGTGACCAGAAAATTAAGTGTTGGGACCAAGTTAAAAATTTGGGGAACTATACGGACAACATGTTCATTCATTGTAACCTACATTTAATAATGACATTTAACCTTAGCCTTTGCTGCAGATTTTGAAAATAACTAGTCAATCCCTGGGTATGGCATGGACCAACCTGAGGAATAAGCTACATTATTTATGCCTTGTGATTATTGTGGTCTGCTTTCGGCAAAAGAGTTCTGAGATGTGGTAGAGAACTTCACAAAATTTCCCTTTCCTATCACTTTTCATTGGATTGTTAGATGTTTGGCCAAAAAAAAAAAAGGATTGTTAGATGTTTTCATCTTGGTGTTTGAAAACCTTCAATATGCATGCTGTTATCTGGTTTATCGCTATGCTTATTCTAAATGAATTTAAATGTTTAATGTTTATGTTTGCATTAATCAAGCGGTATGGATTCTGTTAAGGAGTGGTATATCTGCTTGAAACTGCCAAATGATGCCGGGAGATTGCGCAAGGGCTTTGAGTTATATTTGACTATCATAGTCATTGTAAACAGTGAAAAAAGTTTCATTGAGATCCCATCTGATGGCAGTTTTGTTGTGTGACTTCGGTTATATTTTAGTATGATATTTAACCTGACCGATGGCTGCAAGTTTTGAAAATAAAGAGTGCTCTGCTGTTCTATCAGTATCAGCAGCGTTCTTAGTTGTTGTGCGGTACTTCACAAGTTTTCCTTTTAACTATTTTTGTCGTATTTAAGGTGTTCTAGCTCTTTTTTTTGAACGCCTTCAACATACAGGTTATTGTCTAGTGTTGTTGTCATGGGCGTTGTGCATAGGTTTGATGTCTGATTGCATCGTGTTATGATTGGCATTCTTCATTGAAACCCACATTTTATGTCTCAACTTGAAGCATTTGAAAGTAAATGCTGTTTCATATAAAGAGAAAAACATAGAAAAGGATTTGATAATTATGAGGCTTTACTCTTTCCTCTTCTTTTCCGTTGAAACTTTCAGGTGTCAAGACTGGTTGCAGATTGAAACAATGAAGCATATTGTGAAGATTATAACATTGTTAATGGCCATTACCACTGTATGGGTTGGCCTTTTACAAACTTCTACGATTCCAAGCAGCCATACGTGGTTGGTGAGTGCTCATGTTTTCATATGTTTTCTTTACCTTTTAGTAGAATGTATTCTGTCTAATACTCACAATGCCTTGTTTATACCTTCTGTCCAGCTGCCTATCTATTGTGTTGTATCTTTAGGATGCTATGGCTTATTAATGGTTGGAGTAGGTCTCATGCAATTTCCTACCTGTCCTCAAGAGGCCCTGCTGTTGCAGCAGGTATGCCTTTTCATTCTGCACTGGATATTTTGAGGTCTTAAATTCAACATTATCACAGAAATGCTTGCATACTTGGGATGTTTTCAGGACATTGTTGAGGCCAAGAGCTATTTGAAGCAAAGAGGAATTGATGTCAGTGTCAGCTGAAGCAATGATCTCATGAACCTGGTGCAGCAAATTTAGAACCTGGTTGATCACAATTATCTGACTGAGAATTCTCACCTACTAGTATATTTGCGATGACAATTTTAGTCTAACTTGATAACTATTAAAGTGAAAATCACAGAGTAAATTTAACAAGAAGAAAGCTTAGTGTCAATTTTAATTTTTCAAATCTCCTTTGATTTTGTTGGTTCATGTGTGTTTGCACTGATTCATTCTCTAATTCTTAACATTATTTATACATATTTTTCATGTTCTTACCTCACAGGCAGGATATCCGTACTGAGGCCAGAGCACTCATATTACGACGCTGCTTGAATGAATGAGCAAAATTAAGTTGGACAGCTTAGATGTTTCCAAGATCATCTAAATGAAGAGACCAATGTTTAGTTTTGGGAAGATAATTCAATAATCGAAAATCAGCAGGCAGCAATTAAAGGTTAACCATGTTTCACTCAAAAAAACGAAGGTCAACCATGTTAATTCAACAATCAATAGTACAAGTGACTGAATGTATATTTAAAGACAAGTACTAGTTGTCACCAAATAAAGAAAAAAGAAGACAGGTATCTGAATAAAGCCTATGACTATGAGGCTTTATTCAGATACCTAATTAAACCCTAATACATTGCTATGGTCCACAAATTAATTGTCCTAATTCCCACATATTGACAACATTGTGACCGCATGGGAAAAAAGAATCAACATCTCTTCTCATGTTGGCGATAAAGAGGATAAAGAAAAAGCATTTCTTCCCACGCCACTTCACAGTATTTTATCATAAGATATATGAATACTTGAAAAAATAGAACCAAATTGTTTTTGATACATAATTCAACAATTGGCGTGGCACCCTCTAAAATGCACTTGAGCCTTCAGTTTTAATACTTATTTGTAGGATCCAAATCCGGGTCCCCCTATAGTCATCTCAGGAAGCAGGAGGGTAAAGCCTCGAGGTGGGTCAAACCATCAAAGCTTTTCAACAAGTTCCTTAATTACCATCCAAGCTTTTCAACAAGTTCTTGAATAATTCACCAGCTAAGTTAGAAAATATTGAAGCCATAGCCCCAGTGCCAAGATAGTAAAGCACTGTTTTGAAATATGTGAGATATGTGCTTGGCCTCTGGATGTGAGCTTTTGCGAGTGAAAGGAGAGTGATGCAAATTGCAGAAGCTCCTGCAACTGCTGCCAGCTTCAAATCCTCATTGTTGCTCTCACAGAATGTAAAGGTATATACCAGTGGTGGCACCAACCCAAATATGATGAATGATAGTACGGCTATGCACACATGAAGAAACAAATTCTCTCTCTTCCCCAAGACCTGCTCATAATATCGATCGGCGTGTGCATTTGTTTGATTGCTGGTTTTTGGTTCCTCAGATTTCAGGTCCCATATCTGTCAACATATGTGTTCAAGTTTCGAATTCAAGAAACATGTATACATACATGTGTGTGTATGTATATACAGACATTGAATATGATGAATGGTGTATGTATTTTGATTAACTAACACTTGATGCTGCCGGCTAAGGTTGATTCCGTTGGTAAGTAGTTGACTCTTGACCCATAAAATCATGAATTTAAATCCATTGCAAGTGTAAGTATTGTGTCGGTGAAACGATTTGTAAGTACTTTTTAAACATGGAGGTATGTTTTAGTTTTGATGAGCTTCCGAGACCAACTCACATAAACTTTTTTTTTTTTTAAGCAAAAAAGAAACACTTGATAGCCCCTCTTCTTTCCAATTATTATACCCGGCTTTCTTGACATTTGATGTGTGTGTGAGAGAGAGAGAGAGAGAGAGAGAGAGAGAGAAGTAGCTCCAGAAATGACTGAAATATACAGACGTATAGCTCCAAAATAAATGTATCATGTTGTTAAACAAACAGAAAAATGCATGCGTTGGAAGTAACTCACATTATGAACAAGGATGAAAAGGCCACCGATCAGGTTTGCAAGAGACAGAACTAGAACGTTCACTGCAAATTCAAATTGGTGAATACAAGAATACCATTAGGTCAATGAGTTAGCCAGCAATAGAAGTTCTTTGTCGATGTAAAAGGCATATTCAACTCCAATGCCTGCTACTTTGTTATGTGTACATGTAAAGCTCTTCAGGTATTGTTAACTGTGCCAGATGTATTGTGAAATGGTTATTTGTAGGTTAAACTTATATCTTAATCTTTTAATGGTTGAGATTTAAAATTGAGTAAAAATATTATTATAATATTACATATAATAAAAATTTACCATTTTAAACTATTTATATCAAATTTTTATCAGTATATATTTATTTATATACTTTTTATTATTTAATATTTTAATAATATTCTTTTAAAATAAATCTTAGCCATTGAAATCTAATTTAGTGATAGAAACATTAAATAGAGAGAAATTAGAGAGAGAGGTCAGTAGAGATCTTTCTCTTTCCATAAAATTATGAGGCTAAAGTAGCAATCAATTTAACTATAACGTGATATAGTTAATTTAATGATGTTATGCATTATTATTATTATTTTTTTTTACTAATATTGAGTAATTATGTAAATTAAACTATCATCTTTAGTGTTCAATCCACATTAGTTATTACAAACAGAACATTGATTCGGTAGCACTCTTGAATAATCATTTTGGAAGCAAAGGGAGAGAAAAGAAATGAAGTTTGAGGTAAGACTAAGTCTTACATGTGGTAGCATCCGAACTTGCTGAAGATGTCACAATGCTAAGGCTTGCTATAGATTCATTCAGACCACCATACACAATGCTTTTCCGAATTTCCCATGTCGTGCTATTTCCTGATTCCTGAACTACATCTGTTCGTGTCGTCGTAGGTAATGTTGTGCTCCGAGGAACTGCTGTTCCAGGAACACACTACATCATTTCATTACAATATATTAAGAGAGCATAATTTTTAAGTTGTGAAGTAGTCATAATCAGATAAGATTGCAGGATTGATTGCTGAAAAATGTCAAAACAATTGATAGATGCCAAACCTGAGATTCTGTCATCAACTTTAACCTCTTCGAGCTGCAGCGGTTGTCTGCTCCTTGATCCATCCTGGTCATGTTCATCTCGTGGGATTTCACCGCAGATATTTGAAGAATCTGGCAATTTGATATTACAATCGAGATTACTTCCTAGATATGCAGACCATGTGAAAAAAGTAATGACTAGAAATGAGAACAGTACTGTAGAAAACAAGAAAGACTACTAGTTCTCCGTGAATAGAGAATGATTTCCTAGGCTCTATCGTTCCTACATATGACACTGAACAAAAATTAAATTCTTTGGTAACATAGTTCATGAACATTAAACGACCAGGACTTATTCTTCAAAAATAAATGCGGACCTCTGGTTTTATGATCTTCTTCTTCATTGGATGCTTCATTTGCTCCATCATCCATCACGCGATGAGGTTGCAGGATTTGTTTTCCTGAATCAGCTCCAGTTTTAACTTGATCAGGACCCTGAGTTGTAATTTCTCGTGCAGCTTTAGTTCTTTCATCACTCCGTTCTTCCTGAGAGTGATCTGGTGACTGTTGAACTCCTATTTACGTTGATTTTCAACAGCAAAAGTAAACAATAATGTATCATTCTAGCATCAGGGAGATCTATTAAGCAGTAGATACTGTTACAAAAAGCATCATACAGAAAGGAGACCATCTCCTAATCTCAATTCAAATGGTAAATTAGAATTGTAAACAACTTGTTATTAACACTTTTCAGAGGGTAAGATCATTCAAGAAATCATCAAATATGTATGTGAATTGCCCAATAAGTTAGATGCCGCAAGGAAATACTTTACCTTGACTGGTTGACACTTCATTGCCATGTGTCCGCTCAGGGAAGAGCCAACTACCTGTTGATAAACGCAGAGAAATTTTTAACCCAAGTCACATTGAATATCAGAATATTGATAAGTGATGAGCATCTGACTACGTTCAAATCTAGTTGCAAATCAATAGTTCCTTGGCAGCCAAAGGTCTTCTTTATATTTACAATGAATAAACACGTTCACATAAGGCCAGACAAAACTTCTCTTACATGCTCACCTCATATTCTGAAAATCATGATTAAAAAGCTGCTTATAAGCCAGTTCGAACAAGCCTTAAAGGGATAGTGCTTTTGTATCTTGTTAAAAATGAACTAGTGCTATATATATATATATATAGGATTAAACTTAAGTTATTTATATTTATTATGTCAAATTCATAGGTGAATTTTCAAATGCATATACGCATCTTAACAACTAACAATAGCAAAATAACATGTGTAATTGAAAAACTTAACCTGATATACTACTTCGGGTCTTTAATATAAGAGCTCGTTTAACTTTTATTTTAGTCCTAAATATAAGATCTCAATTCATTTTGTCTCTCATAATTATCTATTTTTTTTCCAAAGTAGTCCTTATAATAATGGTAGTTTTAACCAATACATTTGATTAGCAAAGATATTTTAGGAAAAATAACACATATTTATAACAAATAACTAATGTAATTAATTTTCTTAATCTACTCAAATTAATCAACTAGCTCTTATATTAGGGACTGGAGGTAGTATATAAGTAACTTGACTAAAGTTTTATCCATGTAGATACATATGCATATACATATATACATGCAGTCATATGAATTTTGTTCATGTCAAATAAGATTTTACCAATTGGGATGAGGAAACTGAAGCAGGATGAGCATCTGAATGTATCAGGTGATGGAGGAGGTTGTGCAGGAGGACTCGTTTCTTCCACGGCTGCATCCAAAAGTAAGACCTTCTGGATACAAACTTTACAATTGGGACAATAGAATCCCTGTGTGGTTGGCTTCTGATATAGACTTTCCAAACACAGCTCCTTCTCTGGCTGAACATTCTCTGTCACTATTTTCCCCACTCTCTCACTTTCATTTGTCACATAGTTAAGAGACGTAGAATCCACAAGAATTTCAGAATCTGAAGGACGTAAAGTTGTGTTCTTCTCATTGACACCAGAATTTACTTCCGTTCGAGAGAACTCTTGTTCTTCAATCAGTCTATCTTTCAGTGTTTGCTCAGTAGCTGAAACTCAAGCTCACAGAACTTCACTACCATAATAAGGATCATAAATCAAATGTTGCATATAAACTGATAATTTTTTTTGCCTGTTTGAAAAAAGAAAGATACTAAATTTGTTGCGGTTCATGATTAAAAACAAGCAGAGGAAACAGAGAGCCTGAAGTTACAAAAACTTAAAGCTCAAGGAGCCAAATTTAGACTTGCGAGTTATTAACAATCACAACCATTACGTACCATAATTAAAGGTACATACGAATAAACTTCCATGAGCTTTTAGGTACGTACGGATAACTTTCAACTATCAATTTTATACCTCCTTAAGCTTTAATGTTATGTGTGTATAACTTCTTAAACTTTGATTGATATATAGATAATTCCCCTAAACTTTAAACTGTGTACGAATAAGTGATATACAAAATTAGCCGTATGAGAGTTATCTATATAAAGGTAAGAGTTTAGAGAGGTTCATTGTAAAGTTTCAAATTTCATGGAGGCTATTTATGCATGGTCCAAAGTTCAAGGAGAGTTATCTATATCATATTAAAGTATTTGAACTTTGACTTGCTTCTTGTGTCAAAGAAAATGGTAAATATGTTGATTTTTACGTACCTTGTGTTTTAACACTCATGAGCATGGTAGCTTGCCGTTCAATCAAACCTATTTCTTCAACTTCCTCCTCTTCCTTCCATTGACTCATTACGCCTTCCATGCTTCACTCTTCACATCCCAAAGCAAAAGATTAGTTTTTGCTTTTATGTTTTGTTTTTAGGCAAAGTTTAGTATAGAAGTAATGCGTCAAAGTGGATTTATAAAGGATACTAACCACTCAGAAATTTGTTGTAAAATTAGGGGGGGAGGGAAGATTGTGAAGGAAGGCATTGAATAAGCTAAAAGCATAAATGAGGAGTGTGTAAAATGGACGAAGAGCCTAACTGTAAACGTTATGTTAGGTATAAGTGAGCTAGGGAGAATGGAAAGGGAAAAGGTGATGAGATTAGGGTAATACAAAGTTTGGTACAAGCTACAAAGGAATTAATATTCATCTCCCATTCCTTTTCTTTGAAATTTGGCTCAATTCATTCCATTATTAATGACAGGGAACTTAGTAAAAAGACTTATTTGCCCCTATTTAAGTATATAATTCATTCCATCAACAAAATATTAATGATAATTTATTAAATTGTTATTATATATTTTCTTTCACCATCATATTTCTAGAAATATTTTTACTTCATTTAGAACATACCAAACAAGATTTTAATAATGTCGTTTCATTTTTATTCTCATTCCTATTCTTTTAATATTCTTTCCAATATGCACAATAGTATAGAACGAGTCGACTTCTAAATGCATACAACTCTTTGGATGGGATGATTGAGAAATGAATATATTACTATTTTTTTTCAAAATTTATAGGAACCTTTTTGGACTAAAGCTTATAGTAACTCAGCAATAGAAAATTGTAGAATAAAAATAAATAGAAAGGAAAATGTTAAGTAATGATGACTAGAGATAATAATCATGGGACTCTATTTTTTTTTTCTTGTTTTTTTACAGAATAATGTCATTTTCATTTTCAAATCTAGTTCCTCTTGTTGGTTCATGTGTTCTTGCACTGATTTATCCTCTAATTTTTCAGATATCTACCCCATTTTCATTGTATATAAAACTGGTATTTTTGTTTTTGTTTTGTATGCATAGGCATCTTTCCATTGTCGGGCACTAAATATGGGCATCTTTCTCAGCTTTTCGTATCTCACAGTGCCTCCAATAGGATTATCTCTAATTATAGGATACCCATGCTTAACACAAGAAAAAATACCACCTTATTCGAACCAACTTATTCATATCTCAGTTAATCCACTTTCTCTAACAAAGGCAAGTTATCAATTAATTGCATTTTGTAACGCACCGCTCCTGTTTTGCCCAAAATACACAAAGGCTCGCTGCCCAGAACTGTCCAAAGGTGTCCACAAAAGTCTTGGGTAAGTCTGGAACTCTCTAGAAATGTGTGGAACTTGTTGGGGAAGCGTGGAAGGTTCCAGAATACTATAGATAATTGTAGAGACACCTAACCCCTTTGTAAATATCTAGATATTTTTGTAGAGTATTCTAGATACGAGATTGTAACTGTTGGATCAGGTAGATCTTAGCCGTCCATTGAGGAGGTGGAGAACTATAAATACCCCCTCCCCCTCATTCATTTGACACACTCAAGAAAGTGAAAGTGTTGTAAGTACTTCGAGAGATCAATACAAAGTTCTTTCTTTGAGTCTCTTGTTCCTTTGTGTTCCTTCGTGAGTAGGCTGACTAGCAACTTAAGGCAAGAAGTTTGCTAGGCCGCACGGTTCGTTGGAATTACGACCAAGTCCGTGACAGTTGGTATCAGAGCCAAGGTTTGAAGATCGTTGGAACATAGAGGTAGATGGAAGGCGGAAGCGAGACTATCAATATGTCCGAGGGAGTGAAGAAGAAATCTAAGTCCCAGAGATCTAGTTCAAGGGAAACCATGGAGGGTTTTGAGACACGGCTAGCCAAGGTGGAGCTTGCAATAGCCGACGGGGAGGAGAAGTTCGAGGAGATGGGGCAAAGCATGGACGAGTTCCGTGAGGAGATGCAAGCCGCCATGAACAAAGTCCTCGCCCAATGTCTCGACAACATGAAGGCCATGGAAGAGTCTCACAGGGATGAGGTTTCTTCGATCCGTGGAGAACTCGCGAGGGTCTCGCGTAAGTTGGAGAGTGCCGAAGAGGAGCTCATCTTGTGCAAGAAGGCTCTTGCACAAGAAAGTCCGTCAACGTCCGAGGTAAGGACTACATCCTCTAAAGTAGATGTTCCACGACCTAAGGCTTTCAAAGGGACAAGAAATGCGAAGGAACTAGATAATTTTCTATGGAGTATGGAGCAATACTTCCGAGCGAACGTCGTTACCGACGATGACCTTAAGGTTAGCATGGCATGTCTCTACCTCGAGGACACCGCTATGGTATGGTGGAGGAGGAGACAAGGGGACATAGAGAAAGGCACTTGCACCATAGACACTTGGGCTGAATTCAAGGGCGAGCTCAAGAAGCAATTTTATCCTAGCAATGTTGAAGAAGAGGCCAGGGGTAGGCTAAGGCGTCTTCAACACAAGGGAAGCATTCGAGAGTATGTAAAGGAATTCACCGAGGTATTGCTTGAGATCCCTGACTATCCTGATAAAGAAGCTTTCTTTGCCTTTATGGATGGATTGCAACAGTGGGCTAAACTTGAGATCCAGAGACGTGGTGCTCAAGACTTGACCACCGCTATCTCCATTGCCGAGTCCCTTATTGAGTTCAAGAAACCCGAGAAGCCAAAGCCGAAAGACAAGGGCGGCAAGGGAAAGAGTGGGGGAGAGCATCACCGAGGCAAGGAGACCACGGACAAGTCGAAGGGTCCTAAGGAGTACAAAGCTGGAGAAAGGCCATCACTTAAATGCTTCTTTTGTGAAGGACCACATAAAGCAAGGGATTGCCCAAAGAAGGCTAAACTTTCAGCATTGATCGAGGAAAGGGAGGAACGGGAACGAGAAGAGGAGAAAGTAGGATCCCTACAACTCCTCAATGCAATTAAGGCAAAGGTGGAGATGCCCAAGTCCGGAAGGAAGGGACGGTTATTTGTGGAAACCGAGATTGGAGGACACACCGTCAAAGCACTTGTGGACACGGGAGCTTCCAACAACTTCCTTAGAGTGGAAGAGGCTAAAAAGTTGGGCGTTCACTACCAAGGAGAACGTGGTTGGCTTAAGGCAGTCAATTCAGAACCGAGGGCTACCTTTGGAGTTGCTCGCGATGTCAAGGTAAGCCTGGGCGATTGGAACGGCCTCGTAGACTTCTCCATTGTCACCATGGATGACTATCCAATTGTTTTGGGTATGGAATTCATGGACAAGGTTAAGGCCGTGCCAATCCCCTTTGCCAACACGATGTGCATCTTGGAAGAAGGTAACACCCGACTAGTACCTCTAGAACGGGAAACCCAACTCCGAGAGAAGCAGATTTCGGCCATGCAACTCTCCAAAGGCATAAAGAAGAAGCAGCCCACATATCTAGTTGCTTTGGAAGAAGAAGCAGTAGCCTCGCCAACTAAAAACCTCCCGAGGTGTATTGAGCATGTCCTAGAAGAATTCAAGGACATGATGCCGCCCGAGTTGCCCAAGAGGTTGCCACCAAAGAGAGAGGTGGACCACAAGATAGAGTTGGTGCCTGGTGCCACACCACCTGCGGCAGTGCCTTACCGTATGGCGCCTCCAGAGCTTGAGGAACTTAGGAGGCAATTGAAGGAGTTGGTGGACATGGGATATATCCGTCCATCAAAAGCACCTTATGGAGCCCCGGTATTGTTCCAGAAGAAGCATGATGGGTCACTTCGGTTATGCATCGACTACCGGGCGCTTAACAAGATCACGGTGAAGAACAAGTACCCAATCCCACTTATTGCCGATCTCTTTGATCAACTTGGCCAAGCTCGTTGGTTTACCAAGTTGGATCTAAGGTCGGGATATTATCAAGTACGGATAGCCGAGGGAGACGAACCAAAGACAACATGTGTCACGAGGTATGGTTCGTATGAATTTCTTGTAATGCCTTTCGGACTCACAAATGCACCAGCAACATTTTGCACCCTCATGAATCGAGTCCTACAACCGTTCTTGGACAAGTTCGTGGTGGTATACTTGGATGACATTGTCATTTATAGCAAGACGTTGGAGGAGCACGTGAAGCATCTTAGGCAAGTCTTCCAAGTCCTCAGGGAGAACGAGTTGTATGTTAAGAAGGAGAAATGTGCCTTTGCTCAACAGGAAGTAACTTTCCTAGGGCACATTGTTGGAGGGGGCAAACTACGGATGGATGAGTCCAAGGTGCGTGCTATACAGGAATGGGAGCCGCCAAGGAAGGTACCCGAACTTCGTTCTTTCCTTGGATTGGCCAACTATTATCGGAAATTCATCAAAGGCTACTCTGCGATAGCCGCTCCCCTCACTGATCTTTTAAAGAAAAACCGAGTATGGGATTGGGATGATAAGTGTCAAGCCGCTTTTGAGGAGCTGAAAGCAGCCGTGATCAAGGAACCGGTGTTGGCCTTGCCTGACCACACCAAACCATACGAGGTACAAACGGATGCTTCGGACTTTGCCTTAGGAGGAGTCCTAATGCAAGAAGGTCATCCGGTGGCTTACGAGAGTCGTAAGCTTAATGATGCAGAACGGCGTTACATAGTCCAAGAGAAGGAGATGACGGCCGTGGTGCATTGCCTGAGAACGTGGAGACATTATTTGCTGGGTACCAAGTTCATTGTGAAAACTGATAATGTCGCCACAAGTTACTTCCTTAAGCAGAAGAAGCTTACACCAAAGCAGGTAAGGTGGCAAGCCTTCTTAGCAGAATTCGACTTTGTGATGGAGTATAAGCCAGGAAAAGGGAACGTCGTGGCCGACGCATTGAGTAGAAAGGCCGAGCTTGCCTCCATCACTAGCCCGAGTTTCCCTTTGGTTGATCGAGTCAAGGAGGGACTAAAGCAAGACCCACAAGCCAAAAGTTTGATGGAATTGGCAAGTCAAGGGAAGACACGCCGGTTTTGGCTTGAGGATGGGGTGCTCATAACCAAAGGAAACAGAGTGTACGTGCCGAAATGGCAAGGTTTAAGGAAGGAGATCATTAAGGAGTGCCATGACTCGAGGTGGGCTGGACATCCTGGAGTTCGACGCACGATGGCACTCATTGAGCGAGCATACTTTTGGCCCCAGATGCGAGATGATGTAGAGCTCTACGTGAAGACTTGTCTTGTGTGTCAGCAAGACAAGGTGGAACAGCGCCCCGTTTCTGGCTTACTAGAGCCACTTCCGATTCCCGAGAGACCATGGGAAAGTATTTCCATGGACTTCATCACTTGTTTGCCGAAGACAGAAGGATGCAGCAACATTATGGTGGTGGTGGACCGGTTTAGCAAGTATGGAGTGTTCATACCAGTCCAAACCAAATTCACTGCAGAAGATGCTTCGAAGTTATTCTTCAAGTTCGTGGTAAAGTATTGGGGCATACCAAAGACTATTGTGAGCGATCGGGACACTCACTTCACAGGAAGATTTTGGATGGAGCTCTTCAAAATTATGGGGTCCGAACTTAACTTTTCCACAAGCTTTCACCCACAGACCGATGGCCAAACGGAGAGGGTGAATGCTTTACTCGAACTATACTTGAGGCACTACGTAAGTGCCAACCAGAAGGACTGGGTTAAGCTCTTGGACATTGCCCAATTTTCATACAACTTGCAGAAAAGTGAATCAACTGGGTCAAGTCCGTTCGAGTTAGCCACGGGGCAACAACCGATGACTCCGCACACTTTAGCTGTTGGCTATAAAGGCCCGAGTCCTTCAGCTTTCAAGTTTGCCAAGGGGTGGCATGAAAAATCAGACTTGGCAAGGGCGTACTTAGCTAAGGCCGCGAAAAAGATGAAGAAGTGGGCCGACGCTAAGAGGAGGCACTTAGAGTTTGAGGAAGGTGACTTAGTCATGGTGAAGCTCCTTCCTCATCAAAGCCGAAGGTTCGCCAAAGTTCATAAAGGGCTAGTGAGGCGTTATGAAGGACCGTTTCCTATAGAGAAACGTATCGGTAAGCTAGCCTATCGCTTGACTCTACCTTCACACTTGGAGATGCATCCTGTTTTTCACGTAAGTCTACTGAAGCCATACAATGAAGACAAGGATGAACCAAGTAGAGGTGAGTCTAGAAGAGCCCCTACAGCAATTACTACGGTGCCAGAACGGGAAGTTGAGGAAATCCTCGCGCACCGAGTAATACCGAGACGTGGGAGTCATCCGAGCTACATTGAATACTTTGTTAAATGGAAAGGATCTCCCGATAGTGAAGCAAGCTGGGAACACGAGCTAGCTTTATGGGACTATCAGGAGAAGATTGAGGCATACAAGAGGGATGCGCCGAGGACGTCGCCACATTAAGTGGGGGAGAATGTAACGCACCGCTCCTGTTTTGCCCAAAATACACAAAGGCTCGCTGCCCAGAACTGTCCAAAGGTGTCCACAAAAGTCTTGGGTAAGTCTGGAACTCTCTAGAAATGTGTGGAACTTGTTGGGGAAGCGTGGAAGGTTCCAGAATACTATAGATAATTGTAGAGACACCTAACCCCTTTGTAAATATCTAGATATTTTTGTAGAGTATTCTAGATACGAGATTGTAACCGTTGGATCAGGTAGATCTTAGCCGTCCATTGAGGAGGTGGAGAACTATAAATACCCCCTCCCCCTCATTCATTTGACACACTCAAGAAAGTGAAAGTGTTGTAAGTACTTCGAGAGATCAATACAAAGTTCTTTCTTTGAGTCTCTTGTTCCTTTGTGTTCCTTCGTGAGTAGGCTGACTAGCAACTTAAGGCAAGAAGTTTGCTAGGCCGCACGGTTCGTTGGAATTACGACCAAGTCCGTGACAATTTGCATGGGAGAAGTAATCTAATACTACCTCCGATCCTATTTATAAGAGCTAGTTGACTAATTTGAGAAAATAAAAGAAAGAAGTTAAGTTAATTATTTGTAATAAATAGTTGTTATCATTCCTAAAATATCCTTACTAATCAAATGTACTGGCTAGAACTATTATTGTTAGAAAGACTATCTTGAAAAAAATATATAAATATGAGAGACAAAATGGATTGGAGTCTCATATTTAGGACCAAAATAAAAATCAAATAAGATCTTATATTAAGGACCTGAGATAGTATTAACCTTGTAGCCTGATTTTGGACTCAGATTCCAATTTGATGCAGGACAAGAAAGGAACCTATAATAAAGAAAAAATCGAAAAAAATTCTGAAGGATTAAATGTAATTCAATATTCAATAATCAATAGTAACAATGACATCAACTAATCTGGCTCCTCGTCAAAGCTATATAAAGACAAATTTTAGCCCGTAGGGCTTTATTCAAATCCCACATAATGAACACTTTGTGACAGAACAGACAAAACAATAAACATCTCCTCTCAGACCATGAAGCAATGATACTTAAAATCCAGAAGAATTGGCATAGTACTCTCTAAAATGCATTTTGAGCACTTAGTTTTGATCCTTATCAGTAGGATCCAAATCTGGGTTTCTCTACACTCATCTCAGGAAGAAGCAGAGTAAAACTTGAGCTTTTGGTGTCAAACCATCCAAGCTTTTCTATGAGTTCCTTAACTAGTTCACCAGCTAAGTAAGAAACTGCTGAAGTCATAGCCCCAGTGCTGAGATAATGAAGCACTGTTTTGAGATATGTGAGATATGTATTTGGCCTCTGGATGTATGCTTTTGCAATTGAAAGAAGAATGATGCAAATTGCAGAAGCCCCTGCAACTGCTGCTAGCTTCAGATCGTTATTATTGCTCTCAGTGAATGTGAAGGCATATGCCACAGGTGGCACCAACCCAAATATGATGAATGATATTATGGCTATGAACACATGAAGATAGAAATGTTCTCTCTTCCCCAAGACCTGATAATATCGATCCACACGTGCATTTGTTTCATTGTTTGTTCTTGGTTGCTCAGTTTTCAGGTCCCAGATCTGTCAATGCAAGAGTAAGTTTCAACTTTAACAAACATATATTATATCCTCCCTCTAGTCCTAAATGTAAAAGCTAGTAGATGAGTTTATTTTGATCATAAATATATGATCTCAATCTATTTTTTATCTGAAATTCATAATCTTTTCCCCTAAACTCTTCTTATTAATTGTACATACTAAAGGGATTTATTATCAACAGCGTAGTTCCCAATACAAATGATTAAAAGGGATACTTTAGGACAACCAGTAGATTTTTTTTTAAAAAAATAATTAACTTAACTAATTTTTTTCTTGATCTCTACATATTAGTTACCTGATTCTATATCTAGGACCGAATCGAGTATATAATTATGTTAATTTCCTGAGTTCTAGTTAAGCACTCAATACCTCTCTCATTTCTAAAGTTACACCTGGGTCTCTTGAGAGTTTGATATATATTTCCAATTCGAACAAATAGCCATATAGGTCCAATCTAAATGTATTATGTTGCTAAAGAAACTGAATAAATGTTGGAAGAAACTCACATTATGAACAAGGATGAACAGTCCACCAATCAGGTTTGCAAGAGACAGAACTAGAATGTTCACTGCAAATTCAAATCGGTGAGTACAAGAATACCATTAGGCCCATGAATTAACCAGCATTAAGTTTTTTTGTCGAAGTAATAGGCAAATTCAACTAATAACCTTCCACTTTGAAATACAAATACGTAAAACAATTAGGAAATGTTAATTACGCCATCTGAATTGTGAAATGTCATTTGTAGGTCAAATTTGTATTTTAATCATATAAAATTTATCTCTTGTTTTAAAAAGTTGGTTGGTTTATAAGTCGTTCAAACCTCAAGGCAGGGTAGAAATCAAAGTGAAGACCCTTTGGTGGTTGCAGCTGAATTCCACCAATTGAGCCAACCTTTGTTTAATGATATTTTAGCCTTCTAGGGATATTGAATTGGGAGAATGACATTTGCATCCTTTGTAAGGAAATTGTTGACACTTTGCTTCCTTGAAACCATGATCTTTTTGAGATTGAAAGCTATGATATACGGTATGAACAACTTTTTCCCTTCCCAAGTGCGGACCCAAAAGTTAATCATTCCGCCACAAGAGACTCAAATGTCATTCTCCCTACTGAGTATTTTAAACAGAACAGTGATTCAGTAGTCTTGTTGAATACTGATTTTAGAAGCAAAAGGAGAGCAAAGAAATGGAGTTTAGGAGTGATTAATTCTTACGTGTGGTAGCATCTGAACTTGCTGAAGATGTCACAATGCCAAGGCTTGCTATAGATTCAACCAGACCACCATACACAATGCTTTTCAAAATTTCCCATGTTTCTCTACTTCCTGATTCCGGAAGTTCTGTTCAATGAATACACCGCATCATTTCATTGCAAGATAATAGATTGCATAATTCCTAATTTGTAAAATATTCATAATAATATGATTTGATTTCAGGATTGAATTGTGAAAAGAGTAAAAAAAATTGACAGATGCCACACAGCAAAATCCACTTCTAATAAGAATAAATCCTTTATTGCACTTTAAGCAACTAATATGAACCACTTTTATTTATATTTTGAAATTTTATTCTTCCCCTCCTTATTCTTCTTTGAGCTAAAGTTAACATGATGGATCCTATATGTGCAAGGTGTGAAGAATTTTTTTTTTTTTTTAAATGTCCTCACACTCTCACAGTATGACAATTGTTCGAAGGAAAATGTGCTTTTAATATGTTCAGTTTATTCTCTCTCTGTTTTTTTTTCCCCGGTGAAAAGTTTATCTTTTTATTATGCTCATTGCTACCTTGTTTTCTAATTTAGAGATCTTTGCTATCTCTTTTAACCTTATCATAATCTGTATCTTGGCTGTAGAAACGTTTTTGGATTACTTCAATTTTTAACCTTATCAGAATCTATGCAATCTGTAATACGTGATCAAAATACAGTATTTCCTCGCTTAAAATACATAATATACCATATTATGCCTCCAACATATCATAGCCAGCAAGAATTTAACTTGCATTCAATTATCTATTCTGTATAGGAATCCATATCATAATATTAACCCATAAGATAAATTCATCAGCTGGTGAGGATTCTTGCAAAACCATAGTGCCAGATGATATATTCATATTTTACTTGCATGAAAAGATGTTATTTATTCTACAAACCTGTGCTTCCTTCATCAACTTTAACCTCTTCAAGCTGCGGTGGCTGTTCTGATTTTTCTGGAATAACAATTTTATCTTTTTTCTTCGTGGAAAAGGATGAAGCACCAAATAAAAGTCCCCAGCGTGAATTTTTGCTTTTTGATCCATCCTGTCCACGCTCATCTCGTGGGATTTCACTGGGGAGATTTGGCGAATCTGGCAATTTGATATTATATTCAGGATTACTAAGATAGGGATCATATGAAAAATAGTCCATGGTTGATGCAAGATTTGTGACTATTTTGGAATAGGATGTAATTTTGGGAACAATAGAGTAGAAAGAAATAACTAGCAACGAGACAAGTACTTGAAAAACAATAAAGACTTTATTAGTTCCCCTACGTATAGAGGATGATTTCCTAGGTTTTATTATTCTTGCATACTCTCATGTTGAAGAAAAAAATTCTTAAGTAAAATAGTTCGCGAAAATCAAATGCCCATGAATTAGTCTTCAATATCTAACATGTAGGTCCCACCCACATGTGAAGATTGAATTCTGTTCATTGCATGCACATTCATTATATAGTACTTAATGATGTCTTCGCATTAAATTCTGCTACTAGCTATCTGCATTTAACCAAAAACAAGTATATAAGAAAAAAGACTGCCCTCACCGCTGGTTTTATGATCGTCTTCATTAGATGCTTGATCTGCTCCATCATGCTTGACTTGTTCAGGCTGCGAGATTATTTTTCCTGAATCAGCTGCAGTATTAACTTCATCCAGGGCTTGACCTGTAATTTGTCGTGTCTGAGGGGCCTGAACTGGAATTTTTTCTGTAACTTCAGCTCTTTGATCACTCAGTTTTCCGTTTCCCTTTGAGTGACCTGTTGGCTGTTGCACACCTACATTGATTTCAATGGCAAAGGTAGAGGATAAGCATTTGTGAGATGCAATAAGCAGTAGATACTGTTAAAAGATCATCATACAGAAGGAGACCATCCTTTAATCTCAACTCAAATGATATGCCAGAATTAATGAATTGAAGGATGGGTGACCTCATCACTGGACCAATTTATTTAATATTTAAGGCTGCAGAGCAAAATAAGCGATGGGACATGACTCGTCCTTCACAATCCAAATCCAAATGAGAGTTCACTCTGATCCTTTGGTGAAGATAGCATTGGTGGGAACTTGGTAAATATCTTGCTATCAATTATTAAACTTCAGTTCCAGTAATCAAATTATGTTCCATGTTTGTAACATGTATAAATGGTTGTGTTGCCTGATGCTAACATTCTAAAATCCATGGACACCCCATCAACACTGTTCAGATGTTGAGCTCATTCAAGAAATCAAATAAGTGCATGTAAATTGCCCAATGAGTTAAATAGATTCAGGAAATACTTCACCTTGAATAGGTGATACTTCGTCTTGTACCCACCGTGGGAAGAGCCAACTACCTGTTGAAAAATGCAGAAGAATTGTAACTTCAAGTTATATTGAATAGAGTGATGAGCAGCTGACTGTATTCAATCTTGGCTGCAAATAATCAGTTCCTTGATAGCCTAATGGGGCAGCAGATGTTAAAAAGGGCAGCCCAATGCAGAAGTGGTGTATGATGAGGGATAAATGTGCACAGCCGTATCTCCACAAGCGGAGAGACCGTTTTCAGAATCTGAATTTGTGACCTCCAGGTCACATGGCAGCAACCTTACTATTGCTTCGAGGCTTACCTTCTTATTTATGTGCACAGATGTAATCCTGTTAAAAATGAAAAGGTGCTATATATATGTGTGTGCAAGTATCTGAATTTTTTAAAGTGAAACTAGATTTTACCTATTGGAATGAGGAAGCTGAAGCATGATGAGCATCTGATTGGATCAGGTGGTGAAGGACGTTGTTCAGGAGCACTTATTTCTTGCTGGACTGTATCCAAAAGTAAAACCTTCTGGATACAAACCTTACAATTGGGACAATAGAATCCCTGTGTGGGTGTCTTCTGATATAGACTTTCCAAATATAGTTCCTTCCTTAGCCGCAAATTCTCTGTTATTATGCCAACTCTCTCACTTTCAGTTCTCACACTACTAAAGAAAGTAGAGTCCACAGAAATTACAGGATCTAAAGGATGAAGATTTGTCTTCTTCTCGATCTCACCAGAATTCCCTTCCCTTTGAATGAACTCTTCTCCTTCATTTTTCAGTCCGGAAGATCCTTCTGTTTGATCAGCAGCTGAAACCATGCATTATATGAACTTTGTTAACTATATATTAGAAAAAGAGGAAATGTGGCTTTGGTGTCCTTGAGAAAAATTTCTCAACTATTTGGTTCATAAACGTCACAAATTCTCGATTTAATATGTGAAAGATGTCTATTAGTAAGAAAAATCCATCAAAGATGCATGCTTCAGGTGTTCATTTCATCCTTGAATATGAAAACAATATTCAGGTAACAGTTTTGGGGTCAAGCATACTTAGAAGAACTACAAGAACAAGCAGGAGAAGCCTTGATAAGTGGGAAAACTGAAGCACACAGATCTTCATCATCACCATAATAAAGATCATATCAAACCAAATGTTGGAGATAAACTAATTGACTTTTTTCCTTGCGTGAAACAACTACTAAATCTGTTATTCCTGCAGGATCATAAAACAAGAACAAGCAGAAGAAGCACGGAGTCTGAAACTACAAAAACTTAAAGCTTAAGGAGGCAAATCTAGACTTACTAAAGCTTATATTCAGAATCACAACCATTAAATATTGAAGATCAAGTGTTTGAATGTTTGCTTTTGCCAAAGAAACTGCTAAATATGTTGAATGTAACGTACCTTGTACATCAAACTTCGAAGTAGTAATGGTGGTGCTTGTGACGTGCATGTGAGCCTGGCGTTTAACTAAACCCCCTTCTTCAACCTCTGGCTCTTCCTCCTCCTTCCATTGCTTCATTACGCCTTCCATTTCTTCACTCCTCAAAACAAAAGAAAAAGTTCAGCACAGAAGTAATGCTTCAAAGTCAATTTATAAGGGGAATGCAATATAGTCCATGTTACTCGGTCAGAATTTTGTTTTGAAAAAACAAAAAGAAAAGAGAATTTATTGTGTGAGTGGAAGGTACAGGTCTTGAACAAGTGTTAGAATCATAAATGTGAAGTGTGTAAAAGGTACAGAGCAGTAACTGTTAAAAATTCTCCTGGAAGACAAAGAAGGAGTGGGCCCACAGGATCCTGTGCAAGTGCAATTGATGAATTCAGAGAGTTTCATGTTAAATTTTTAAAATTGGCTATGGATTCTTTTTCATGTATTTACATTATTAGATGGTTAATTACAGGGAAATGACTATTTGAGGGTTAAGGATGAAAAAAAATTTTATTTTTTGGCATCGAAAAATTATGTCTTCTGATTTTATTTCTTATGCTTGGTCAATTTTTGAGAATGTACGATGTTCATAGGAGTTTTAGAGAAAAATAAATAAGGCCAAAAATTAAGAGTAGATTTTATGTGTTCACAACACAGGTATTGTTATTAGCTGTGTGTTCTCTATAATATTAGATTTGCTTGGATTTGTGGCCACTTGTTTAATATTCACTTGGGATTAGAATAAACCTTTGACTAGTATTTGAAGATAGAAAAACTTGATTTATTTATGTAATAGAAATATATTTATTGGCCTCACATAATTGTATTAGACATAAGTAGTTTAATAATTAATCATCTAAGAAAAATTAGGGTCCATTAAATAGGATGCCTATTATCGGTTTGATAGATGTTATCATATGATTGAGAGCCTTAGGCTAGCATGCTATAAACGTTAATTAAAACTAAGAGAAAGCAGACCTATGCTAACTGCTAAGTTTAGTTGTCACTCTAGTTGTCATAAGGAAAATAGGATTATTAATTAGAATGCACATTAATAATCATAATTGTCACTCTAGTTGTCAAAATCAATGTTAACACAAACCATAATTTAGTTTAGTTTTTATTTTATTTCACTTCAAATAATTGACTTGCTTCTAATTAGCCTTGAATTAAGTAAAATATTGATGTTTATACTCAATCATATTGCATTGCTAGCATCAAAAGCTTATAAGATCAATACTGTATTAAATACTTTTTTTTAATAAAATAGTATCCAACATTCTAATTTTAGTTTTCAGATGCATCTAGTATCGTTATCTTATTTATGGTGCATCAAGTACTTTAATATTATTCTTCTTGTGCATCTAGCATGCCAATGTTATTTTTCTAGTTATATCCTGTATCATAATCTTATTTATAGTTTAGAGTGCTATATGCATTATAAATAAAATCAGGGTGCTGAATGAATATATATATATATATATATATATTAGAGTGCATGATACCACTTTACCCTACTTTTTTTTTTTTTGAAACAGATACTATGTTTAGTACTTTATTACTTGATAAGATTTGAATGCTTAGACTTTATATATAAACTATAAAGTAAGTATATAACTAGTTGATCAATATTTATTCTATTTTGTTAGGGCTGCATGCAGTCAGTACAGGTGTTTGCTTCTCCAAAAATATGTTCATAAGGTATTTCTGGGTTTCTCATAAACATGCCTAAACTTAAAATATTAGCAATGTTACACCTCATCAATTTTTCATTGCTAACGTATATACAATATGTTAGGATCTTCTAAAGTCAAGTTTGGTTTTGGTGAAGCTAGTTACATTATTGTTCAATTAAAAAATGAGGGGGGATTGTAAATAAGAGTATTTTTAAAAATATTAATTAAGACTCTGCCTGACCAATACAACACTAAGCTGTCTATTTAGGGAGAGTTTGATAAATCCAAAATCAGTACTTTCATACAAATTAAAATAAAATTTTTCTCATATATTTATCTCGAACTCTACAAAATTATTTTTAAAAATATAATCCAAATATCCCATTAATTTGATTAATTTTCAAAATTAATTTAATTAATTTCCAAAATAGACTTGGAAGTTCATGCGGACCAAAAACTCCTTGTTCCACGTGCTTGAGCTAACTTGTTTTATACTTTATTTAGATTTCAGAGATTAAAAGATAGAAAAGTTCATCATAAAACAGTTTTCCCCACAAAGGCAAAACAAGACCAAGGCGCAATCTTGGATATGTTAATCTAAAGCAAGTATGAACACATTAACTATATCATTTAATTATCCGAAAACAACAAAAAAATATCTTTTCTTTGCCGTATAAATAGGACCAGAGAAGTATTTAAATACTAGTTGTACACAAATTAAATTAAAAAAAATTTACTCTTCCAATCCTTAATATAAGACTTATTTAACTATGTTGATTAGATTAATAAAGTTAGGTAAGTTAGTTAATTATAAAAAATGTGACATGTTTTTTCTAAAACACCATAATCATCTTTCTTAATACCTCTTCTCCCTCCTTTACTTGATTATAGTTGAGAGAGTATTCGTAGGGATAGTTTAGAGAAAATTGATAAATATAAAAAGTGGATCTTATATTTAGGATCAAAATCAACTTAACAATTGAGTCCTATATTAAGGATCGGAAGATTATTATTTATTCATTTTTACATCAAATTCATTTAAGAACAGCTAAGTACCGACTTGTCATTAATGTGTTCGTGAAACACGTGTTCAGTTAAAAGGATAAATAACTGCGTATGCCTCCACATACACATTATTATTACTATTTGTATTATTAAAATTACAGAAGAGGCTTCACTTTTTTTTTTTTTGATTTTTACAAGAGATTTGATATATAGCAATAAAGAAAAATCATAAGAGGGAGGAAAGAGCCTTCATCAGAATAATCCATAAATTAAATAAAACATGTCTTTGATGGCCAAAATAAATAAATAAACACACGTAAACACGTCCCTCCCATAATTCCTTCAATGTTCGTGTTCCGCCAAGAGAAAATCCATCACATGAGCATTATATCATTACACCATGAAGACAACCTGTCATAATATGGCCATATATATATATATATATATATATATATATTGTCAAAGGATTTATGAAAATTTATAAAACAGCTAATATTTTGTTCTTAATAAATATTGGATTAAATAAATGGAAACCGATCTTGACGTATCTGCCCAGGTTTAAACAATTTATGTAATCGGATGTTATATTTGATGCTTTTGTTTAAAAATCTATTAAATATGGTTTAAAAAATTCTGTGTTAATGTTATTGTTACATAAAAATGTTGGTTGGGTTTGAGCATAGAAATAAAAATCAACACCTAACTATTCGACGGGTAGGCTTAAGACTAAGTTTAATAAAAAAGGTTAGTCTCTAACAATATGATAAATTAAAGTTTAAATTTTTATTAAGAATGTGCCCACGTTTAGTACTTAATAGTACTTCAAATAGAATTGTCTCTAATAAAAAAAAAACCTGTGCTTAGCCCAAAAAAAAAAGTTGATGCCACTCTGATGTAAAACCAGAGAGCATAAAGAGAAAATGAAAGAGAAGGGAACAAAATTCACAAGGCTCAATTGCTAATTCAATAATATTCAACAATCAAAGACTACCAATCCTAATTTGCCCAACTCCTATGTAGAATTAAATCTTAGCCTAAAAGAATTAAATCCCTAATTAAAACCTAAGCTCCCTCATTGCTTCAAGTTACAATCAATCTCTATTCCATGAAGTATCCATGCTTGTCAGTAGGATCCAAATCTAGGCTTCTCAGTTATACTCATCTCAGGCAGCGTCAAGGTAAAACCGAGTGAGCTTTCTGAGCCAAATCCAAGCTTCTCCAGAAGTTTCCTTATAAGAACACCAGCCAAGTAAGAAAGTACAGAACTCAGAGCTCCAGTGCTGAGATAGTAAATCACTGTTTTGAGATATGTGAGATAACTATTTGGCCTCTGAATGTAAGTTTTTGCAATGGACAGTAGAGTGATGCATATTACAGAAGCTCCGGCAACAGCCACAAGGGTCAGATCCTTATTGTTGATCTCATAGAAGGTCAAGCCATACACTAATGGTGGCACTATCCCAAATATGATGAATGATAGTGTGGCTATGAACACATGAAGATAGAAATTCTCCCTCTTCCCTAGAGAAAGATAGTATCGATCCACAAGTTCATTTGTGCCTTGTTGCTCCGATTTCAGGTCCCACATCTGTAAATCCATGTGTAAGTTTCAATGGCAGCAAGCTTTTTTTTTTTTTTTTTGCAGCACATGAAGTGTGAACTGAACTATCATGGCTTTATATTTTATATCAAATCTTGACATATTGAGTAATATTGATAATTTCAAAGTAAATGTGGGTTTTGAAATAAACTCACATGATGAACAAGGATGAAAAGTCCTCCGATCAGGTTTGCAAGAGATAGAGCCAGAATGCTCACTGCCAATAAATTTGGTGGATAGAAGAATATCGTTAGATCAAAGTAATATGCAAATATGACTCTAATAATACCTATTACTTTGTTGTATGTTCATTAAAACCTCTGACAATTTTTAACTATGCTATCTAACTGGTGAACTGGTTATTTATGCTTAAATTTTCATTTTGATCCCTCAAATTTATGAATTGTTTCACTCTAGTGCCCCAATTTTGTTTCGTGCTAAACTAATTTTTTAATTTTATATTCTTATATATGCTCTAACATACCATTCCGTTTAAATGACACTAATTTAGCATATCATAACCTACAAGAATAGAGATATGGTACAAATTAAAAGCTAAAGGCACTAATTTAATGAGATTATGTGGCCAAGTGGCCATGATACTGATTTAACCAAAAAAAGTAACTTTGCAGGCTTAATGATGATATGCAGTAGTTCCTTTCGGTAATATGCATGCTGATACAATAAAATCTTTAGTGATCAAATTTCATGACTTATTTAAAGCCGAAAAAATATTTTAGAGTTAGATTTGTTACAACAAGACAGATTAAGAATCAAAATTAAGACCCTTTGACACCCCTTCAGGGATATTTGGATTATTTCAAACAGAATACTAATCCAATAGTCTTATTAAAAATAATTTCAGAAGCAAAAGAAAGGGAGAACAAAGAAATGAAGAAAGATTTAAGTCTTACATGTTGTAGCATCTGCACTTGCTGAAGATGCCACAATGCTAAGGCTTGCAATAGATTCAATCAGACCACCGTACACTATGCTTTTCGGAATATCCCATGTCTTTCCGCTTCCTGGTTCTTGAACTGCACCTGCTGTAGTTGTAGAAGCCGATGTTGTACTTCCTAGGGGCTCTGTTCAATGAATACGCCTCATCACTTCATTGCAATATATCACAGTGCCAGAATTTCTAAGATGCAAAATAATGAACATAAGACATGATTTTTAGGATTGAATTGTAAAGAAGGTCAAAATCATTGAGTACTGATAGATTGTTAACAGAAGCATCCACTAGAAGCAACAGAAGCCATAATAATGTAGCTTCCTTAGACTCTATGTAAAGTATGAGCCCTACAATCTAGTTTACTCAGAAACCATTTTAACTAGAGGGACATGCTAGGGTCTGAGGGATACACTGAAGAAGGACCACATTTCATGTGTTGGGCAATGTACAAAAAGGTGGAAAAATGGTTTTTGGTTGTACTCAGAAAGTATGACTCCTAACTGTTGCAAGTTAAATGCCCTTAAAATATGTGCGCTTTATCTTCTATTAAATTCATTGTACCGTGTTTTCGTTTTCCAAGATCCCTTCTATCTCATTCAAAATATGTGAAGTCCATGATTTAGGCTTAAGCACATTTTTAAATCACTTTCATTTTTTTATCCTTAGTGTTCTGTTGAATTAAGAACTATTATCATGAACATGAAATCTTTAAGTGTTTGAAAATATCATGATGGCAGCAATGTTTTTATTCATACCTGTGCTTACCCCGACATCTGCAGCCTCGTCAATTGGTTTTTGTTGTTCTGGAATTTTTGAAATATCTACTTGAGGTTTTTTTGGTATAGCAATCGCTGAAGCACTAGCCAAAAGTCCCCACTGTGAAGGTTTGGCTCTAGATCCATCTGGGCCTTGTTCACCTTCTGGGACATCAATAATTTGATGTGATAGATCTGGCAATTTGACGCTGCTTTAGAGATTACTTCAAAAATAGGCAGATCATGTGAAAAATAGTCTATGACTGGTAAAAGACTTGTGATACCGCTATACAGTATATAATTTTGATAAAAACTCAACAGAGTAAAAATACGGTCAGGCTATCTGCTATTACACTCGTTGAACCCATGTTTTCTTATTTCCAGATCTCTCCTATCTCATTTACTCTCACTAAGTCCATGATTTAGGCTTCAGAACATTTTTAGATCACTTTCATTTTTTTATCTTCAGTATTGTCTGTTAAATGAGAAATTATTTTCATGAATAAGAAGACTTAAACATTTGAATATGCCATAATGCCAAAAGTACTATTCTGTATACCTGTGCTTGCTCCATCTACCCCATTCTCGGCTGGTCGCCGTTCTGGAATTTTTGAAATATCAACTTCAGGTTTTTTCTGTACAGCAATGGCTGAAGCACTAGCCAAAACTCCCCAACGTGAAGGTTTGGTTCTAGATCCATCTGGGCCTTGTTCATCTTCTGGAAATTTGAGATATTTTAGAGATTATTTCCCAGATATGCAGATTATGTGAAAAAATAGTTGATGACTGATGAAGGACTTGTGATTGTCTCGTATATAATTTTGAAAAAGCTCAAGAGAGTAGAAGTTAGGAAGGAGAAAAAGAAAATGTTTATTAATTCCTATAAGTTCATGATTTACTAAGCTATAATTATTCTCACATCACATTGAATGAAAAATTCTTAAGTGACACATAGAATGGCTATGATTAGTCTTTATAGTTTGACATGAGCGGAGTGTATGTACAAAGATGAAGCCTTCTTCTCTTCTCGGTTTTCTCTCTACTTCAAACCCCATAAAGTCATTGCATATAAATGTACCATATGGTACTTAGTATGGTCTTTTTGGTGAACTTGATTAACCGTTTGAGATATCCAAAACAATTAAACAAAGAAAGGACTACGCTTACCTTGAGTTTTATGTGCACCATCAGTGATTATTGGTTCAGGTTGCAACATTTGACTTCCTGAATGAGGGGGAACTTCTTCTGGGGGTGGAACCTTAGTTTTTGGTGCATCTTCAGTTACTTCTGTTGGAAAAATAATAGAATATTGAAGACAACAATGCATGAAGTGTGATGAGCTTACTCTTCTAAACAATAATTGCCTTTATTAGATATATTCCTAAGATTCAATAAGCTCTTCCATTTTATGATAAGCAATAGGAATCCACAGCTAATGATTTTAAGATAACCCAGAAAATAAAATGGAATAAAAAGACAGTGTATCCTTTTCCCCATTGTCACAGCCAGCAATGGACATAATATTTGACCTCAATATATAGGTGAAGGAAAAATAGGAGAGGAAAGAGGTAGCAGTGCAAAATAAGAGAATGTCTAAAATTTAGGTAGGTCAATATTTGGATTATCTTAATAAAGCACTTGGATTGATTTTAGATTTTAGGAATCAAGATTGATCCAAAAGCCAAAAGTTGAGTCGGAAAGGTTCTCCAAACTAACTTTAGCACTTGTACATTGATTTCACTGGCAAGGGTAAATGAAGACATCTTAGGTCAGCGTCAAGGAGATTAACTATCAGCTATTAAACTTCTGTTAAATGGTTAATATCCTTAATGATAACATCCCAAAATCCTAGGGTGCCCCAGAAACAGTATAGAGATGTTAAGCTCATTCAAGAAGCCAAACAAGTGTTCTGTTGTATGTATAAGCAGTCCAATATATTAAAAACAGACTCATAAAACAGCTTACCTTCTTTGTCACGCACCAACCAAGGAAGGACCCAACTACCTGTCCAAAAATGTAGAAGAATTTTTTTTTTTTCAACTTATGCTCATATCAATGTAAGTAAATATAAAATCCCATAACAAGGTGCTTATATTCTGTGCAATGCACCAGTTATGTTGAATATTTCACCTATTGGGATGAGAAAACTGAAGCATGTTGAGCATCTGAATCTTTCAAATTGTGGATGAGATTGTGCAGGAGTATCAGGTTCTTCCCTTACTGGATCCAAAATCAAAACTTTCTGGATGCAAGCCCGACAATTAGGACAATAGAATCCTTGTGTGGGTGGCTTCAGATATAGACTTTCCAGATATAGTTCTTTGGCTAATTGAATATTCTCTGTTATTACGCCAACTCTTTCACTTTCAACTGCCACATTCTTGGGAAGAGTTGCATCCCTGTAAATAATAGGATCAGAGGAGGGTAAAGTTATGTTTTTCTTCTCAATGTCACTGAAACTGGAACCGTCCTTGGTTTCAGAAATTTCTTGCCCTGCATTACATGACCTTTATTAAATATAAAGAACTGTAAAGAGTCCTCCTAAATCTGATTGGTCCTCGAACCATAAAGGCAAAACAGAAATTCATTTTTGTAAGTAGAAAAATAAAAGAGGAACCCACTTTTTTCAGTTTGAATGGTCACATTCTTGGGAGGAGTTGAATCCCCAGGAATAATAGGATCAGAGGAAGGTGAAGTCGTGTCCTTCTTCTCAATGCCACCGGAATCGTCCTTTGTTTCAGAAATCTCTTGCCCTGTATTGTATGAATTTTATTGAATAAGGAACTATGAGAAGTCCTCCGAAATCTGATGTTCCTTGAACCATAAAAAGCAAAACAGAAACTCCTTTTTGAATTTCATAAAAGCCAACTTGTTAATCATCTTAACAAAGAGCATAAACCAAATGTGTTGCAGATAAACTCTTTGAATTTCTGCTTGTGATGTTTCTGCAGGAGGAGAACAAATAGGAAAAACAAAGTATGCAACTGGAAAAAGCGTAAGGTCGAAAAAGTTTTAGAAAGATGAATATTTGTAAGGGAAGCCAATGAACGGGCAAATTTATTAGCTTGCTAGAGCTCTCAATGTGATTTTATTTGTTTTGTAGGGTTCTTCACAAACCTTCTCAGTTAAAACTTAAAAGCTAAGAAGAAGAAGAAGAAAATTTTACTATTGGACTCAGGACTACTAAATACTGAAGATAAAACTGGGTGAAAAAAAACAAAAAAGAAAGCATGTTGATCGTTGCATGGCAAGAAAAAACGAATTTTGGAAGACAAATTTTATCTTACATTCAACCTTGTAAAAAAAAAAAGAAGAAGATATATTTATATGTTCCAAAAAAATGGATATTTATTTATTAAATCCATAGACATTGAATGTAGCGCACCTTGGATATGAATATCTGAACCAGTAAAGGTGGTGACTTGCTCGTGAGCTTGTCGTCTGACTAAGCCCACTTCTTCTTCAACCTCTGCTTCTGCTTCTGCCTCCTCCTTCCACTGCTTCAGCAAGCCCTCCATTCTTCACACTCTTCACACACCAACTGAGAAAGGTAAATCTATTATTTATATAGAGCCATGAGTCAACTCACGAAAACATGACAACATTAATTAAAATATATAGTATGGATTCTAAACAAGAAATATATATATATATATATATATATATATATGATATGGAGGACATGTTCCTCGTGTTTAAGATTAACCATTTTCAAACCAAAAAACAAAAAATAAATACTTTGTCTGTACTGTCTATTGTGTGAATGGAAGCTGTCCAGCAGGAGGAAGCTAGAGCTCGATGTTCAGAGGCTTTGATGTTGAATTTGAAAGTTTGGTGATCATAAATGATAATGACCTTCGCACTGACCAGAGAGAGCATCAGCACAGTACTCTAATGGCGACAATTCTTGTTTTAATAGCTTTTTCTTTTTTTCTCTCTACTGAACCAGATTCAGAAATCAGCTTTAGAGATTCTCCCAATTTATGAGATAAAGAAAATAAAGGATACAGAGCCATGTAAGGAACAAGGATGGATTTTAAAAGACAACATTTGAGGGTACAGGACCCATATAAGGATGGATTGCAGGTTTTGTCTTTAATTGATTAGAAGCATTCACCCAACGGCTATGTGATTAATAGTAATACTCTCGGTGACATGAAAGTTCATATGAGCTTGTTTGAATTTATGTTTGTAAAAGTAACTTTTACAAATTGAAGTTGAGATAATATAAATTAGTGTAAGATAATTTATTTTTGGATATACTTTTATAATATAAAAAATTAATTCCAGAAAGTTCAATTCTTCAACAAAAAAAAAAGAGGCCAAAAACAACTAGAAGTCAACAAAAAATTCTTCCAATTTTACCATGACTTTTGGTCTAAAAGTCATTTTGCTCAAAAGGTAATCCAAACATTATTTTGAGGCTTCAATGAGCTTCTTGTTTCTTAAGGTGACTTTTTTCTTTCTCAATGTGATGCCAAGCACAGCTTTTTACTCCTTGTTGCTCCTACTATAAAAACTAGTTTGATGTTAGATTTGTTTCTAAAGGTGTGTTTGGATGAAACCAAACCGTAGTTTAGAAAAGTGATTCTAGAGAATAAATTCTGGGAAGAATAGATTTTGGAAAGAATAGATTTTATGAAAAAGTGATTTTGAGAAATGAGAGTGTTTGGATAGTTATTATCAGAAGCACTTTTTATATATACAAATTACTAAAAAAAAAGACATAAGTTAATATGATAATTACAGAAAAAATAGATTTTATGATATATTTTAATTTGAAGGAATAAAATTGTTAATAATATATTTTTTATTAACATAATTAATAATACATAAGATAATATAATTAATAAATAATTAATATGTATATATATTTATAAAATATAAGATTAAATATGTTTATAAAAAAATATGTTTATAAAAAAAATAACAAGATACATATCCTATAGGCTCTCACACTCTCCTTTTTTTCTCCAAAAGCAAAATTTTTTTTGCTTTTTCCAAAACCATGGTTTTGGTTTTTGGGTGGGTGTTTGGGTGATTTATTCCCCAAACTATAGTTTGGGGTGTCACCCAAACACAGCCTAAATATATAATCTCAATCTATATTATTTTTTGTATTTATTATTTTTTAATTAATCTACCTAACTTATAAACTAATATATAATCCCATGTTAAACTAAGATATTTTACGAAAATCATGTCACGTCTGTTATGATTAATTAATTTATTTGAATTTGTTAATTTATCAAAAGTAGTTAAGTAGCTAGAAATGAACAATCACTCTTGATCATGTTTTTAAGGAAGTCAATGCTCATACTACTACCTTCAGTCTTTAATATAAAAGCTAATTGAGAGATTGAATTTGGTTCTAAATATAATACTTTAGTCTATTTTATCTTTCATATTTACAGTCTTTTTTTTTAATATTCTTATTAAAATTTTTTTACCAAATAATAGTTCAAATGCACATGATTAAATAAAGTATCAACCTAACTTATTTGAATTTTTTGGTAGTTAACATATGGAATGAGCATATCGCTCCTAGGAATTAGCTTTAGCCTTTATATGGCTTCATGGCAAATCTGTTTTATTCAGAAGAACCAAAGAGAGGCCAAGTTGGTCTCCTAATTTGTGTCTTAATATAAAGTAGGCCTACTTTATGTCAATATTGAGAATGCATGAGAAACCTTGCTGCAATTTGAATATAAATCCCTGCTTCTAGAACCATCAAAGTTAGACCAAATTTAGAATATTTAATTTAATTCATAAATTTGGTGGTTAGAAGAAGGAATTAGCAATCCATATGATATTAATATAATACTCCTCCGGTCCTTAATATAGGACTCAATTCTTAAGTTGGTTTTGATCCTAAATATAAGACCCATTTCTCATATTTATTAATTTTCTCTAAATTACCCCTATAGAAACTCTCTCACCCATAATCAGTAGAAGAGGGAGAGGGGGTATTAAAAAAGATGATTATGGTATTTTGGGAAAAATGTGTCACTTTTCTTATAATTAACTAACTTACCTAACTTCCTTAATCTAATCAAATTAGTTAAATTGGTCTTATATTAAGGACCAGAGGAGTATTGAAGTTGTATATATACTTGTTAAATAAATTAGTCCAAGTGTGCAACTAATATATGGCTGTTTATTTTCCTATATCAGCCATTGTTTGACACGTCAAATGTGAATGATGCAGGTTTCAAACTATAACAACTTGTGATCAGCTTAATTTCTTGAATACACACACACACACACATATGTATATATTTAAACACACACACATTTACCATTTCGGTCTGACTTCTGTGTTAAAAAGCTCAGTTTTTATTTTATTTTAATGTTGAATATAGACACATTTTGTCTTATTTTACAAGAAAGTTTTTCTTTTTCTTTTATATTTTTGAAAACTCAATTCTTAATGATTTTTACGATTATATTTCAATAAAAAAAAGTAATCTATACAAATGGCACTACTCATAATTTATAAATAGCATTAAAAATATATTTATCAATAAAAAATAATATGATTTATTTTTAACATTTCATGTCATATACGACAAAACATGTCAAATTTCTTTGTATCCCAAGAGGGGGCTGTTTGATGACGGCTTTAGTTTCACTAAAAAAATACCAAAAAAATGTCAAGTTCAAATAATTAAAAAAAAAAGGGACAATGACATGTAACAACCCCGAAATTTATCAGTAAATGACCATAGTTTTTTTTTATTTAAAAAATCCCACTATCACCAGTGGTCCAAACTCCAACGGCTAGCAGCCATATTGAAGCTCTGTGATCCAAGAATTACTGAAAAATGATTTAATAAAACACTTGAGTCAATTGTAAATTTTAGGAATTATAAATTAATACAAAAGACAAGTTAAAGACTGTTGAAAAGGTTCTTTTGATTGACTTCTACATTGATTTCACGGGCAAAAGTAGACACTTTACATCTTAATTCAGCATCAAGGAGATAAGGTTATGTTTTATGTTTGTGGTGAATATTGATATGACATAATTATACTGCCTCCATGTCCTTTTATAAAAAATAATTTCTCTCATAGTAATATCTTTAAATATTAAAAAATAAATTTTAGATTAATCTTTTCACCTTTATCATTATTAAAAATATTATTCATTATTTTTTGATAATAAATACTACCTCCGGTCCTTAATATAAGACCCCATTTGACTTTTTGTTTGGTTCTAATTATAAGACTCAAATCCATTTTTTCTCTCATATTTATGCTTTTTTTTCCAAGATAGTCCTTCTAATAATGATAGTTCTAGTCAATACATTTGATTAGCAAGGATATTTTAGGAATGACAACACTTATTTATTACAAATAACTAACCTAACTTACTTCCTTAATTTCCTCAAATAAGTCAACTGGGTCTTATAATTAGGACCGGAGGTAGTATCTATTTATTAAATTAATTGTACTCTCTTTACAAATAAGAGTACAATTAGGGGTGGAAGGTATAATTAAAAAAATCATGTTACACATTTATTATTTTTGACTAAATTTAACTAATATTTTGAATCGCATGATTTTGATAGCTGTTTTCTTTTATAATAAGGGACAGAGGGTGTAAATGATTAATTTGCTTGATAACAACATTCCAAAATCCAAGGTGAAACTATTCTTTTTAGAAGAAGATCAATACCATTCCGATTCTAAATATAAATCACTTATAGGAAAAATTTTTTTAATCCTAAATGTAAATAACTACTAGTATATTTAGGGTTTATTTTTTTAATCTTATTCTTATTTAATTCTCATTAGAAAGAGAAAAAGATGGAAGAGGTATAAGAATAATTTATAAACATAGAGAAAGAACATTAATAAAGGTAAAATTGAAAATTTTTCTCAATTTAATCTATTTTTCAATATGAAAAAATGTGTTATAAATGATTTATATTAGTTACCACAGTGGTAAGTGTTTTTGTGCGTATGACCTGTCCAATAAAAATTCAAAGTCAATGAGACTCATAAATTAAGTAATTTTCCCATAAATTAAGTATACTCATGAAACACTTTGCCGTCTTTGCCACGCACCAACACAGGAAATAGCCGACTACTAACTCTTGAAAAATGCGGCACAACGTTTAATTTATGCTCTAATTAACAAATTATAAATATTAGGGTGAATTATAATAAAGTCTTAAAAAAAATTATTAAAAAGTTTCAATAATAATTTAAACAGCCTGTAATGACAAGATTTCAGAATAGAAAAAGAAAAATTTGAGAACTTATTTTATACTACTTCCAGTCCTAATTATAAGACCTTATTTGTAGTTTATAAATAAAATTTATAATTAAAACAGGAGATAATAATTATTTTTTCCCCTAAGATTTCATTTTAGTTCTTCCTAAATAACATCACTGTCCCTACCCTCTGTGAACAGTATTGGCCACGGGGCATTATTAGCACCTTGTAATGGCGCCAATACTGTTTTTTTTTTTAAATAATTAAATTGGCGCTTTTTTTCCACTTTCGTCTCGTGAATCGTAACCAGATTTATGAGATCTGCACAGAATCTGCGAACTAATGATAAAAGAAAATAGTCAAAACACCCATGAAAGGACGCAGACTTGCATAAGAAGCAAGAACCGATTTGAAGAGACAAAATTCCTCAATTTGTGCGTGTCATCCTTGCACAAGAACTAAACTAATCTTTTATCGTTCCAACTTTATCAAATGTCTCCATAGAGACTGGACTGGGACCAAGCCCGTAAAATTATTGGTAAAATTATTATAAAATTTTAAGTAAGAAATATAATTATTAAAAAGTTTTAATAATAACAAAGCAACTTACACTAACAAGTTATAAGGATAAACTAATACAACACAATATAAATATTATAAAATTAAAGAATAAAAAACCATGATTGCATTAAATATATAAACTTTATTTTTCAAAGAACTTCAAATTCAGATCATAAAATTACACCACAACCTTAAAGCATGAAATTTAATGGTTGTGGGTCTTGCCCACCAAATCACCAATGACCAAGCTTCTGTATTAGGTCTTTCTTAAGTGAGATTATAAATTCAAACTCATTATGAGATAATAGATGCGTGAGTTATAATATATAAAAAGCTACATGAAACTTATTGGTTTTTAAGAAAATTTATTTATTTATTATTAAAAAATAAAATAAAAACAGGGTGGCCCAGACCTCATGGCCAACCCCTAATCAGCCCAGCCCATATGAATTCTGGCCCAACGGCCCTATATCATTTTACAATCAATTGTTGAGGTAGCCCTTGATAAAAAATATAGGATAAACGACTCTATCAGCAAATGTATCTGGCCTTGAGCCCAATGATGCAACTCAAATATATGGCATAAAACAACACTGTAGTCTACCACAACCTCAAAACTATAGCACTCGCAGAGAGAGTCACTACAGAAAAAACTACTTTCCCATTAGGTGTATTGCCCTAGCGGCAAAGCAGCCCGTTGCACGGGGGAGGTAGACGGTTCTATTCCCCACAGGGTCAGTTCGTCTTCCTTTCTAATTCAAAAGAAGAACAAAATACTACTGCTACAAAAGCAAGACTACACATAATACTGGACAGAACAAGCCTAGATTCAACTGCTTTAAGCATCCACTAAGATCTTCTCAATACAAACGAAGATTAATAGGGATTTGATTGACTCTTGACTAATGGTTCAACAGAAGATATTCTTGAATATGGCAAAAGAGTAAAACACAAACAGAACAAATAATCATGGATTTGTTCGGAATGGGTGACGCTCGTTAGGCTGACTATCTGCCTTAGGAGGTAAAAGCAGATCATGGATCTTGGAATACATCAGAATCTGAGATGGGTCACCACCACTACTCTGCGAAGCACGAGAACTCTCCTGCAGTTTGATCTTCTCATAGAGATATTGCTTCTCAGCTTCAGCCTCACTTAATCGTTGTTTCAAGTAGTTGCTAGTATATTCTTCCTCTGATTTATCCGATTTGGCAAGAGCAATTCTCTGAAGCTTCTCAGCCTCTCGTTTAGCCTCATTAGCCTTAAGCTGGAACATATCAGCCTCTGCAGTTTTAAGCCTTACAATTCTCTCCAGTTCTTCTATCTGTGATTTCTTTTTTTGCCTGTCCATCTTGAGTTCTGCTGCTTCCCTCGCCTTATCTGCCAATTCTTGATCACAAGCATCAAGAGCCAAGCGAGCCTTCTTGAACATTCTCATCTTCTCATCAGCTACCATTTCCATTTTTCTTATAGCCTCCTGCACTACTTCAGCAATTCTATTGCATGCGTCCTGTGGAGCAATCATCCTTCCACTTTCTCCATTTTCAAGGCTCTTTGGGGAGTCCACCTCAAGCTCTTCATTAAGGAAAATCATCAGTTAGAACATGGGGAAAAGTAAATGCTTGGGAAAAGCCCCCGGCCAAATTAAAAGACAAAATTCCAATGTATCAATTAATTAATGAACAAAGAATTAATGCCTTCATTTATTTGTTTACTTATTTATAGATTTATAGATTTGTTAAATCATATCTCTTGCTAGCCGCTTCTTCGTACATGTTTACATGTACAACAACAAAAACAATAAGCCTTATCCCACTAGGTGGGGTCAGCTATATGAATCACACTACATCATTGTATATGTTCACATGTACAATCATTATAAAAGATATCACGCTTCAAGCTAAAATCACTACACCCTTTCATAATATCTAGCTTTTATGTATTGTAAATACTTGTTTCTGGTATCAGAATGAACATGCCTGGCATTATCAAACACAATACTTTTTTTTTTTTTGGGGGGGGATGTCAAGCATAAAAATGTATTCTTTTACTACGTATAAAACCAAGCAAGGTCTATACTAAGGCAGAAATTGCATGATTCAACAGTCCAAAGAAAAAAAGGAATCATTCTTACCCTGGAAAAACATCAATATTGCACTGCATGCAGCATTTGGTTCCACCATTCCACTTTTCATTTTCTCCTTTAGCTCATCACACTTCCAAAACAGTTTCCACCCTCTGGGGTCTTTACTACCATGAAAGATCCTACTAACAAAATCAAGTTCCCTCATTAAAGCCTCCCCATCCCATGATGGCGCACAATGCTGAAAAACATCTTTAACCCAACCCAACAGCTCTGAAGTCCTCTTGCATGCTTGGCACCTGAAAACCATTTCGCTTGGTCCTGCACCACTCTTTGCAGAAGGGCCCATGCAAATAAGTTGATCACGAATGGCACAATCTGTATGAGTCCAGTGGGAGCATAAATCACACCCAATCCAGCGGCACGTATTTACTTCAAAGTCAAACTTGTTGCAGATTACACACATGCAGAGATTGCAGAAACCATTCCTGCTGGTGCATATTTCACAGGTACAGTCATCAGCAGGAAGCTGGTTCTGACAAGCTATATTTCTGCATCTCTTGTACACAAAGATCTCAATGAGGGAAGGTTGTGAAAGACTGATGTTGGGATGCAAAAATGCCTGAATTCCAGTATTAATAGCAACGAGGATTTCAAGCTGCACACGATGTGCTCTGATCAATGTCTTGGCCGTTAAATCAGTTCGACTTTGAACAAGCCTCTGCAAAGTGAAGAATTCCTCCCTGTGCTGTGAACCATTCCCTCCCTCAAGGATCACTCGTAGGCTGTTCTTCAGCTCTTCTAAAAATTCATCAGGTAGACGATGCATCTTTTCAGATATTATGTCAACCCTTTCTCTTCCTATGTCCTGAAGGGTGATTTTGTCAGCACTAGAAACACGACGAATGACTGACAGCTCAGGGCAATCATCCTCAGCCTTCCCATTTGCCATTTTTTTTGCAGCAATAGCTTCAGCAGTGGGCCAGGTTTCTCGTGAACTAGCACTTTCAGTAGGAGATTCTCGAATATTGTCAGAGTTTGATCGAGGTTCCTCAGGAGAGAGACGAGGATCTGAAGAAACTAGGGAGAGTGAAGTTTGCAGTCCTCCAACACGAGATTGCTGGCGTGGAGGTAGCATTTTAGAAGACGATTGCTGGTTGATATTGGAGCCAGAGGTCACCCCCATCAAAAGTTAAACTTTGTCAGTGACTGCGGCAGCAGTGACTATATGTAATATTATTAACCGCCATAATTATGATACCTTCATTGTAGTCATTCTCATTTAATTCATAAAGGCTGAATATAATGCTAAAATTTGCAATAGATGAGGAACTCAAACAAACAAGGGAAATAGACAATTTATATTTTTTCAAAAGAAAAATCTCTATATGGACTGTTATATAGACATGAATATGCGAGCCCCGAAACAAATCACCTAGTAAAGTATTCAAAATTAGCCGTGCTTGTTTGCACAAACTATCAGCAACTCAATGAGGAGTTAAGATCAAAAGTTACAGATGGATAGTATAAACAACCACAACTAATTTAAAATACGGATTTTGGAGCTCGTATATTCAAGTCTATTTCAGGGAATTATTATATCAGCGTTGGGATATGCGAACTAGAGAGAAGGCAATTTGAATGAGCAGAAAACAGACCAGTAGCATAATCATATCAACAATCAATGTCTTACCTAAATCCTGATACAATAAGCCGAGGAGATGAGATGACTGGAAGGGAACAAGAACCAGAGAGCAAGCGAGCTTCACCTTTAGATTTCACACTTCAGTTTCGTAGAAGCATGAGAGGATCACTAGATGAGTGAGAGGGAGCAGCCGAGAAAGGCAAAAGCAAGAAGAAGCAAAAAAAAAAAAAAACAAGAAGAAGTCAATTTTCAGAGAAAATCGGGAAAAAAAAAAAAACAAAGAAAGAAAAAAATTATAGCACAAGGAAATGCACCTGGAAAGGGCGAGGCAGATTCAGAGTGGGAAAGGAGGAGAAGCAACGGCGGTGGCCCAGAACGACGAGCGAGAGAGCCGGAACGACGGCGCAGAACGTTGACTCTGAACCTGAGATGAAAAAGGAACGACGAGGACGGGAGGAGAGAGCTGCTGGAAAGGGACGAAGAAGAAGAAGAGAAGGAAGCCGCGTGCTTGACTGAATCGTGATGCCGTGAACTCTGAATCTGATTTCTGAGAGAGAGTTGTGAGTCTGTGAGAGAATCGAATTCGATTAGGGCAAGGGAATTTTTGCAATCAGGGAAAGATAACTCTGATGACCCCGTTGACCAAAATACAAAAACTTCGAAAAATTGGGAGAAAAGAATGAAAGGGGAGAGAAGGGAGTAACAAAGGGAACTCGGTTGTTTGGATGGACGCGAAAAGAGGAGGAAAGAAAAGGCAAATATTTTAATTACAATAACACCCTCATATCAATACAAACGACTCGCGTCCTTGACACATAAGCTAGTTAATTTTAGGGGAAAGTTGGGGGAAATCCTCATTTAAAAAGTTAATTGTAGAATATGACTTGAACTTTTGAGTTTCTTTTGGGGAATTAAAAACGGGAAAAAAATGATCACAATACTCTTAATAAAATGTAATTAGGATCAAGTATATGTAACTAAAGATCAAAAATATACAATTAAGATCAACGATATGCAATTAGATTATATATGTAACTAAGTATCCTTAATATGCAATTAGGATCAAACATATGCAATTAGGATCAAACATATGCAATTGGAAATCAAGGATACTACCTCCGGTCCTAATTATAAGAGCCAGTTGACTAATTTGAGGAGATTAAAGAAGTAAATTGAGCTAGTTATTTGTCCTAAATAGGTGTTGTCTTTCCTAAAATATCCTTATTAATCAAGTGTATTGACTAAAACTATAATTATTAGAAGGACTATCTTGAAAAAAATTGAGTAAATATGAGAGACAAAATGGATTGGGGTCTTTTATTTAGGACCAAAATAAAAGTCAAACAGGGTTTTATATTAAGGACCGGAGGTAGTATATAATTAAGATCAACGATATGCAATTAGATCATATATGTGACTAAGTATCCTTAATATGCAATTAAGATCAAGCATATGCAACTCGAGATCAAGGACATGCAATTAGGTATATGTAATATGTAATTAGGATCAAGTATATGTAATTGGAGATCAACGAAACATTGAAGACAATAATGTATGAGGTCTGATGAGATTGTTGTTCTGAAGAATAATTGCTTTTAGTGGATATAATCCTAAGATTCAATAGGTTCTTTCATTTTATGATGCACAACAAGAAACTGCAGATAATGGTTTTAAGATAACCCAGAAAATGAAATGGAATAAAAAGGCAATATATCCATTTTCCCCAATAATATCAGGCCTAATAGGAGTATTGTCACAGCTAGCAATAGATATAACATCTGACCTCAATATTTAGGAAAAGGAAAAATAGGAGAGGAAATAGTTAGCAATGAAAAATAAGATATTGTCTAGAATTTAGCTAGGTCAATATTTGGTTAAGCTTAATAAGGCACTTGGATTGATTTTAGCGTTTAGGGATCAAGATTCATCCAAACGCCAAAAGTTGAGTCAGAAAGGTTCTTTAAACTGATCTAGTGAATTCTGCACTTGTACAATGTTTTCATTGGCAAGGGTAAATGAAGACATCTCAGTTCAGCATCAAGGAGATTTACTATCAGTTATTAAACCTCTGTTTAATGGTTAATTCGCTTAATGGTAACATCCCAAAATCTAAGGGTGCCCCAAAAACAGTATTCAAATGTTAAGCTCATTCAAGAAGTCAAATAAGTGTTTTTTGTATGCATAAGCAGTCCAATAAACTAAAACAGACTCATGAAACACTTTACCTTCTTTGTCACGCACCAACCAAGGAAAGACTCAATTAACTCTTCAAAAATGTGGAAAAGTTTCTTTAACTTATGCTCATATCAATATAAATACATATAAAATTCCACAACAAGTTACATATATTCTCTGCAATGCTCCAATTTTCTTGAATACTTCACCTATTAGGATGAGAAAACTGAAACATGTTGAGCATCTGAATCTATCAAATTGTGGAATAGATTGTGCAGGAGCATCAGGTTCTTCCTTTACTTGATCTAAAATCAAAACTTTCTGGATGCAAGCCCGACAATTAGGACATAGAATCCTTGTGTGGGTGGCTTCTGATATAGGCTTTCCAGATATAGTTCTTGGGAGGAGTTGAATCCCTATAAATAATAGGATCAGGGGAAGATAAAGTTATGTTCTTCTTCTCAATGTCACTGAAGCTAGAATTGTCTTTTGTTTCAGAAATTTCTTGCCCTCCATTACATGAACTTTATTAAATACAACGAATTGTAAAGATTCTTCCTAAATCTGATGTTCCTTGAACTATAAAGGCAAAACAGAAACTCATTTTTCTAAGTAGGAAAAAAAAAACCCACTTTTTTCCCTGATGGCACATTCTTGGGAGGAGTCGAATCCCCAAGAATAATAGGATCAGAGGAAGGTGAAGTCATGTCCTTCTTCTCAATGTCAGTGGAATCATCCTTTATTTCAGAAATCTCTTGCCCTGCATTATATGAATTTTATTGAACAAGGAACTATAAACAGTCCTCCTAAATCTGATGTTTCTTGAACCATAAAAAGCAAAAAAGAAACTCATTTTTGAATTTCACAAAAAGCCCACTACTAATCAGCTTAACAAAGAGCATAAACCAAATGTGCTGCAGATAAACTCTTTGAATTTCTGCTTGTGATGTTTCTGCAGGAGAACAAAGTCTCAACTGGGTAAAGCGTGAGCTCGAAAAAGGTTTAGAAGCATTATTATTTGTAAGGGAAGCCAACGAACAAGCAAATTTATGTTTGCTAAAGCTCTCAATATGATTTTACTACCTCTGTTTCTAATTATAAAACCTCATTTATAATCTATAAATGAGGTCTTATAAATAGGAACGGAGGTAGTATTTGTTTTGTACGGTTCTTCACTAACCTTTTCAGTGAAAACGCAATAAGAAGAAGAAAATTTTTGCCATTCACTTTTACACAGTCAGGACGCAGGACTACTAAATACTGAAGATAAAAACGGGTTGGAAAAAAAACAAAGATGTTGATTATTGCATGGCAAGAAAAAACAAATTTTTAGGGACAAAAATTTTATCTTACATTCCACCTTTTAAAAAGAAATAAAATAAAATATTTATATGTTCAAAAAAAAAAAAAAGATATTTAGCTATTAAATCCATAGACCTTAAATGTAGCGTACCTTGCACATGAATATCTGAACTAGTAAAGGTGATGACTTGCCCTGACTAAGCCCACTTCTTCTTCAACCTCTGCTTCTGCTTCTGCCTCCTCCTTCCACTGCTTCAGTAAGCCTTCCATTCTTCACACTCTTCACACACCAACTGAGAAAGGTAAATCTATTATTTATATGGAGCCATGAGTCAACTCACGAAAACATAACAACATTAATTAAAATATATAATGCGGAGGACATGTTCCTTGTGTTTAAGATTAACCATGTTCCTGTTGAATTTGAACTTTTGGTGGTGATAATGACCTTAGTACTAGCCAGAGAGAGCATCAGTATAGTACTCTAATGGCGAAAAGTCTTGTTTTAATGGCTTTTTCTTTTCTTTTCTTTTCTCACTCTCGTAAGTACTGAACCAAATTCAGAGATTAGCTGTAGAGATTCTCCAAATTTGTGTGATAAAGAAAATAAAGGATACAGAGCCGTGTAAGGAATAATGATGGATTTTAATAAGACAACATTGGAGTGCTCAGTAGTAGTATAGGACCCTTATAAGGATGGGCTGCAGGTTTTGACTTCAATTGGTAAGAAGCATTCAGCCAACGGCTTTGTGATTAGTACTCTTGGTGACATAAGAAAGTCCATATGAGCTTGTTTGAATTGATGTTTGTAAAATTTTTACAAATTAAAGTTGACATAATAGTAAAACAGTAAATTAGTGTAAGATAATTTATATTTGGACATACTTTTATAAAAAAGAATTAATTTCAGAGAGTTTAATTCTTCAAAAAAAAAAGGGAAAAGAGCCAAAAACAACAAGAAGCCAACAAAAAGTTATTTCCACTTTACCATGACTTTTGGTCTAAAAGTCATTTTGCTCAAAAGTTAATCTAAACATCATTTTTGAGATTTCAATGAGCTTCTTGCTTCTCAAGGTAGCTTTTTTCTTCTCAATGTGATGCCAAACATAGCTTATTACTATAAAAACTAGTTTGGTGTTAGATTTGGTTCTAAATATATAACCTCAATATATATTATCTCTTATGTTTATTAACTTTTTTCAGATTAATTTACTTAACTTATAAGCTAATATATAATCTGATATTAAACTGGGATATTTTACCAAGATCATGTCACATTTGATATGATTAACTAATTTATTTATACTTATTAATATATCAAAATTAGTTAAGTAGCTAGAAATGAACAATCACTTTTGATCATGTTTTTAAGGAAGTCAATGCTCATACTACTATTTCCGATCTTTAATATAAGAACTAGTTAAAGAATTAAATTTGGTCCTAAATATAAGATTTTAGCCTATTTTGTCTCCCACATGAGCTGTCTAATAAATTAAGGAGACTGATGAAACACTTTGCCTTCTTTGTCACGCACCAAAGAAATAGCCAACTACTAGTTGTTGAAAAATGTAGCACAGCTTTTAATTTATGCTCTGATCAATTAGTATAGATATAAAAATATGAAGTTCCATAACAAGTCACACTCTTTCACAAATTATAAATAATATCACTGTCCTGACATTCTGTATGCTACTAGTTAGAGAGCATTAATCCATACATATGATATAAATTGGCCTTTTTTGTTTTCCAACTCTCGTGAGTAGAGACCACATTATGAGATCTCCCGTACACATTTTGCGAGCTTATTATAAAGAAAATTTAAAAAGAAAAAAACAGAAAGGAAAAGGACATAAACCCATGAAAAAATTGATTTGAAGAGACAAAATTGAAAGACTCAGTACAGCACCCTTTTACAATTAGCAATTCTAAACATTATACATAATACTCCTCCGATCCTAATTATAAGATCCAATTGACTTATTTGAGGAGATTAAGGAAGTAAGTTAAGTTAGTTATTTATAATAAAAGTGTTGTTATTCCTAAAATATCCTTGCTAATTAAGTATATTGGCTAAAACTATCATTATTAGAAGGATTATCTTGAAAAAATGCATAAATATAAGAGACAAATGGATTGGGGTCTTATAATTAGGACCAAATAAAAAGTCAAATGGGGTCTTATAATAAGGACCGGAGGAGTAACTTTTTAAATTAAAATCTTAATTCTTTAAAGGTTAAATTAATACAACTTTATTTGTCAAAGAACATCAAATTTAGATCATAATATTACACTATAAACTTATAAAATGAAATTTAATGAATTTCTACAAGTTAATCTATTTAATATTAAAAAAATAAAAATAAAACACAGGCTGGCCCAAACCATCAAGGCTAAGGCCTAATCAGACCAATCCATTCAAATTTAGGCCCAAATGCCATATTTCATTTTATGATCAATTGTGTGAAGCCTCGCCGAAAAATACGTAGTATAATCGACTCTAGTGTTAGTTTTAACAAAAAGAAGCTAATTTCTCCCATCATAACGAATCAAAATTTAAATTCCCATTAGAAAAAAAAAAAAACCACGTTTAGTATCCAACAATCCTTGAACAAAATTACCTTCAAGTGCGTAAAAGAAAAAGAAAAAAACACAGATTCCACCTGCCACTATGTGCCTGGCCCCGGGTCTTCATGCAACTCAGAAAGATGGAACAAAACCATACAATAGTTTACGACAATGTCAAACTATCGCACTCATATAACCCAGCACTATAGAAGAAACTGTTATTGCTACCAAAGCAAGACTTTATATTACATACATACAGATATATATATATATATATATATATATATATATTACACTGGACAGAAGAACAAGCCTAAATTCAATCTGCTTTCAGCATTTACTAAGATCTCTTCTCTATCCGAAGGAAGATAAATGGGATTTGATTAACTCTTGACTAATGGTTCAACAGAAGATATTCCTTCATACACAGAACAAATAATCATGGATTTGTTCGGAATGGGTGACGCTCATTAGGCTGACTATCTGCCTTGGGAGGTACACTATAGAGCAGATCATGGATTTTGGAATACATCAGCAATTGAGATGGGTCGCCACTACTACCCTGCGAAGCACGAGAACTCTCCTGCAGTTTGATCTTCTCATAGAGATATTGCTTCTCAGCTTCAGCCTCACTCAATCGTTGTTTCAAGTAGTTGCTTGTATATTCTTCCTCTGATTTATCCGATTTGGCAAGAGCAATTCGCTGAAGCCTCTCAGCCTCTCGTTTAGCCTCATTAGCCTTAAGCTGGAACATATCAGCCTCTGCAGTTTTAAGCCTTACAATTCTCTCCAGTTCTTCTATCTGTGATTTCTTTTTTTGCCTGTCCATCTTGAGTTCTGCCGCTTCCCTCGCCTTATCTGCCAATTCTCGATCACAAGCATCAAGAGCCAAGCGAGTCTTCTTGAACATTCTCATCTTCTCATCAGCTACCATTTCCATTTTTCTTATAGCCTCCTGCACGACTTCAGCAATTCTATTGCATGCGTCCTGTGGAGCAATCATCCTTCCACTTTCTCCATTTTCAAGGCTCTTTGGGGAGTCCACCTCAAGCTCTTCATTAAGGAAAATCATCAGTTAGAACATGGGGAAAAGTAAATACTTGGGAAAAGCCCCCGGCCAAATTAAAAGACAAAATTCCAATGTATCAATTAATTAATGAATAATGAATGCCCCAGGTCAAAAAAAAATTAATGCCTTCATTTATTTGTTTACTTATTTATGTATTTATAGATTATAGATTTGCTAAATCATATCTCTTGCTGCCCCTTTCTTCGTACATGTTGACATGCACATCATTATAAAAGATATCATGCTTCAAGCTAAAATCATTACACCCTTTCATAATATCTAGCTTTTATGTATTGTAAATACTTGTTTTTGGTGTCAGAATGAACATGCCATTTGACATTATCAAACACAATACAAAATAGTTTCTTTTTTTCTTTTTTTCCTTTTGGGAGGGGGGTGTCGAGCATAAAAATGTATTGTTTTACCACCCAACCAAGGTCTATATTATGGCAGAAATTGCATGATTCAACAGTCCAAAGAAATAAAGGAATCATTCTTACCTTGGAAAAGCATCAACATTGCACTGCATGCAGCATTTGGTTCCACCATTCCACTTTTCATTTTCTCCTTTAGATCATCACAATTCCGGCACAGTTTCCTCCCCCTGGGGTCTTTACTACCATGAAAGATCCTACTAACAAAATCAAGTTCCCTCATTAAAGCCTCCCCATCCCATGATGGCGCACAATGCTGAAAAACATCTTTAACCCAACCCAACAGCTCTGAAGTCCTCTTGCATGCTTGGCACCTGAAAACCATTTCGCTTGGTCCTGCACCACTCTTTGCAGAAGGGCCCATGCAAATAAGTTGATCACGAATGGCACAGTCTGTATGAGTCCAGTGAGAGCATAAATCACACCCAATCCAGCGGCAAGTATTTACTTCGAAGTCAAACTTGTTGCAGATTACACACATGCAGAGATTGCAGAAACCATTCCTGCTGGTGCATATTTCACAGGTACAGTCATCAGCAGGAAGCTGGTTCTGACAAGCGATATTTCTGCATCTCCTGTACACAAAGATCTCAATGAGGGAAGGTTGTGAAAGACCGATGTTGGGATGCAAAAATGCCTGAATTCCAGTATTAATGGCCACGAGGATTTCAAGCTGCACACGATGTGCTCTGATCAATGTCTTGGCCGTCAAATCAGTTCGACTTTGAACAAGCCTCTGCAAAGTGAAGAATTCCTCCCTGTGCTGTGAACCATTCCCTCCCTCAAGGATCACTCGTAGGCTGTTCTTCAGTTCTTCTAAAAATTCATCAGGTAGACGATGCATCTTTTCAGATATTATGTCAACCCTTTCTCTTCCTATGTCCTGAAGGGTGATTTTGTTGGCACTAGAAACACGACGGATGACTGACAGCTCAGGGCAATCATCCTCAGCCTTCCCATTTGCCATTTTTTTTGCAGCAATAGCTTCAGCAGTGGGCCAGGTTTCTCGTGAACTAGCACTTTCAGTAGGAGATTCTCGAATATTGTCAGAGTTTGATCTAGGTTCCTCAGGAGAGAGACGAGGATCTGAAGAAACTAGGGATAGTGAAGTTTGCAGTCCTCCAACACGAGATTGCTGGCGTGGAGGTAGCATTTTAGAAGACGATTGCTGGTTGATATTGGAGCCTGAGGTCACCCCCATCAAAAGTTTAACTTTGTCAGTGACTGTGGCAGCAGTGATTATATGTAATATTATCAACCACAATACATAATTATAATACCTTCATTGTAGTCATTCTCATTTAATTCATAAAGGCTCTATTTAATGCTAAAATTTGCAATAGATGAGGAATTCAAACAAACAAGGGAAGTAGACAATTTATATTATTTCAAAAGAAAAATCTCTATATGGACTGTTATATAGACATGAATATGCGAGCTCCGAAACAAATCACCTAGTAAAGTATTCAAAATTAGCTGTGCCTGTTTGCACAAACCATCAGGAACTAAATGAGGAGCTAAGATCAACAGTTATAGATGGATAGTATAAACAACCACAACTAATTTAAAATACGGATTTTGGAGCTCGTATATTCAAGTCTATTTCAGGGAATTATTATATCAGCGTTGGGATATGCGAACTAGAGAGAAGGCAATTTGAATGAGCAGAAAACAGACCAGTAGCATTATTATATCAATAATCAGTGTCTTACCTAAGGCCTGATACAATAAGCCGAGGAGATGAGATGACTGGAAGGGAGCAACAACCAGAGAGCAACCCGGCTTCACCTTTAGATTTCACACTTTCAGTTTCATATAAGCATGAGAGGATCACTAGATGAGTGAGAGGGGGAAGCCGAGCAGGGCAAGAGCAAGAAGGAGCCAAAAAACAGTCAATTTTCAGAGAAAATCGGAAAAAAAAAAACAAAGAAGAAAAATTATAGCAAAAGGAAATGCACCTGGAAATGGCGAGGCAGCCTCAGAGTGGGAAAGGAGGAGAAGCAACAGCGGTGACCCAGAACGACGAGCGAGAGAACCGGAACGACGGCCCAGAACCTGAACTCTGAACCTGAGATGAAGAAGGAACGACGAGCAGGGGAGGAGAGAGCAGCTGGAAGGGACGATGAAGAAGAAGAGAAGGAAGCCGCGTGCGTGACTGAATCGGGATGCCGTGAACTCTGAATCTGATTTCTGAGACCGGGTCGTGAGTCTGTGAGAGAATCGAATTCGATTAGGGTAAGGGAATTTTAGCAATTAGGGAAAGCTGATTCTGATGGCCCGTTTGGGTGGAAAGAGAAACCGGGAGAAAAGAAGGACAGGGAGAAAAGGAAGTGCAGGGAGCACCAAAGGATACCCTGTTGTTTGGATGGACACGAAAACCGGAGGAAAGAAAAGGCAAATATTTTAATTACAATAACACCCTTATATCAATATACTAGTATACGACGCCTGTGTCCGCCGAGCACGGAATCCAGTTCGGAGATTATAAAATCTTAATTCATTTTATCTTATATATTGATAATTTCTTTTAAAACTAATTTATTTAATTTATAAATTAATGCATTATAGTTATAAGTCACTTTTAATGTGTCACACTAAAACCAATAAAAATCTTAAAACTCATTAACTCTATTTTAAAAGTTAACAAACTTTTAATTTTATCTCTGTTTAATATATATTTTTAATAAAATAACTATCTATGTAATAATAAATGAAGATAAAATAATGCATTTATTTTAAATTTAATAATGTGATTTATAAGTATTAAATGGGAACAAGAAAAATCTTCTCTCCCCCTTATAAGTAGAATCAAAACATTATATAATCTAATAAGTTATTTCAAAAATATCATGCCATGTTTGTTAAGATTAAGTAATTTACCTAATTTAGTCAAGTTAGATAAATAATTATTACATTACATGTGCGAGAAGTATTTATTGTGTCATTTCTATCAAATTAAATCAAAAGCATAAAAACATTTTTTATTTTGATTAATAATCAAATTGGAGAAATTTTAAATATATTTCTCTCCATTATGACAATTTATGTCACACTTGGGAATAAGAACGTGGCATGGATAATATAAGGAGATAGAGAGTAGAGATGCAAAGTCCTCTACATATTGGAAAAATAATTGTAAACAATGATTATTCTAGTAGTATGATCACCTGTCACATTGGGAAAAGGTTCTAATGTGTTTATATGCATATAACCTAACATATCTAGTAAATCTATTAGGCTCAAGTTCAGATTTATAATAGGAAGGCCTACAAATCTACACGCTTAGCCTATTTAGCTTTTTGTTTCCTTTAATTTACACATATATAAATATAACATTCAGTCCAAAAAATATATATAAATATACATAAATCAGTTTTATAAATTATTTAGGAAAAATGATAATAAGATCCCACCTAAGAGAATTAAATATAAAAATATTTTTCAAAACCATCAAATTAATCTGAAGTCTTGAGGGACCTCATTATAAGAGATTTTATTTATTTAATTATCAAATTACTCTTTTTTTAAAAATATGTATTGACAACTAAAAATATAGTCATTAACAATTTAAGGAGTAACAATTAACAACTATCATAGCAAATATTAACAACTCATACATTATATTTTTGTGATGCATTGAGAAAATATGTTGTTAATAGCTATTGCGATAGTTGTTAATTGTTACACCTTAAGTTGTTAATTATTACTCTTTTAGTTGTCAATGCATACTTAAAAAAATAAGGATAATTTAATAATTAAACAAATAAAATCTCTTACAATGGTGTCTCTTGGAGCTTCAAAATAATTTAATAATTTCAATGGATCTTTTGAACCTTATTACAATTTTCCCAATTATTTATAAAGTCACTAACTTAACATGAATCCCAAATTTCATATCCCATCATTCACATAACGAAACATCAATCAGAATGCTATTGAGGGTGCTGTGATGATAATCTGTTGCTGATTGTGCGACGAGAATGCTCAGCTTGCACAATTCAGCATGCCTGAAATTTCCTTGATCATTGCACTTGGCGCCAAAATTCTCCCATCATGTATAGCTAAGTTTATCTTGTGCCAAATAACAAATGAGGAGGAGGATTTCACAAACAGGAAGCAGATCATTCCTACCATCATTATGCAATTGAGATAAAATGAGCTTAATCTAGAAAGCAAATGGGTTGAAGGAGAATTCTGGGATTTTAATCAAGAAGCTGCAAAACCGAAGTGCTGCAACATAAGGACACTGAATAGACAAATGTTCGAACGTTTCTTTATCGGTACATCCAAAGGGGCAAACATTAGAAACATTCATGTGATCCTTCTTAAGGACATTATTAGTACGTAATGCCTGGTTCAAACGTTTCCAAATATTTAAAAAAAGAAAAAGAAAGGCCTTGAAAGATAGAGGAATTTTCAGAAAAGATTATGAATCCGATTGATAGGAAGGTAACTTTGGAGGCATAATTTGAAACCTTCTTTGAGTGTAAAGATGTGCCCATCCCAACTCATTCGAGCACATACATTCATAAAAAGGCACTAAGGTGTGAATAATTGAATCAACAATGGTTAATTAGTGACACAAGAAGGTGTTTCGTTTGTGTTTATTGTATCGCGATGTATAAGTAGAGCCAAGAATATAGATTGGAGTCTGCAGGTCAGTCTACCAACCCTTTATAAAAGAGCGGGTTAGGGTTAGTATTTTGCCAGCCCGTCAAGGTGCGAGCTGCTCTAGCCTGCACCGCATAACTCGCGGGTTGTGGTGGGTTAGCCCGCCTAACACGTCACCTTTTTTTTTTCACATAAATAATATGTTATTATATTTAAAAATTTTCTTCTCTCATTTACATTATAATTTACATGTTATATAATACATATGTAAATAAAAAAATATTTTTTAAAAATAAGCATACTATATTTATAGCAAAAATTTAATAACTACAATCAAATATAAGACAATGTTTATTACAAAAAAATATTTTAGAAAAACATGGTAAATGAACTTTAAAAAAAATTAGATAAATGCACTTCTAGTTTGTTAAGAGATAGATGTGTTGTATCAAACATGACATTTGTATGAAAAAATTATAAAATTTATCACTTGATGAGTTGATGTTGAATGTTAATCATGTACAATATTTCTAATGTATTGTTTTATATTTGTATTGACTATGTTAAATGTAGTTAAATATAATTTAGGGGAAATCACAAATAAAGACCCTCGAATTAGCAAAATCACTCTATGGTCACCTGAATATGCCAAATTACCATGAGGGACCCGGTCTCAAATTATAATTATGAAATCATGGCCAAATTACCAAAATACCCCTCTTTAATTTTTTTTTTTTAAAAGGAAGCCACTACCTCATCGGAATCCGGCCACCGGCGCTGGCGGCCTTCCTTTTTTTTTTTGCAACTTTTTTTTTTTTTAAATAGTGGGGGAAGTGAGGTTGGGGGGATTTGATCCCCCAACCTAATGCTTCCCAAAATAAGAAATGACCATTGAGCCAACAAATTTTTGTTAACATTATAATGCAAAAAAAAATATAAGTTAACTCATTTACTCTTGTTCCAGGTGATAACAACAATACATTTGGAAATAACAAGTTCTGATTGTAAAATAACACGTCTGGAATAAAAATTTAACAATATGTTTTTTTTATAACAATAAATTTTGTTGCAGGCAATAACAACAATACATTTAAAAATAACAAGTTCTGATTATAAAATAACAAGTTTGGGATTAAAATTTAACAACACGTTTTTTTTTATAACAACACACTTTGTTTCAAGTGATAACAACAATACATTTAAAAATAACAAGTTCTGATTATAAGATAATAAGTCTGGGATTAAAATTTAACAACACGTTTTTTTATAACAATTAATTATTTTATACTTTTAAAAAATAAATTATTTTATAACTTATAAAAAATATTTTTAAATATTTATTTCTCTAAAAAATACTTTTTAATCTGTATATCTATACAACTCATTATAAATCAAACTACTTCTTATAAATTATAAAGTATTTATAATAAGGCATTTTTAATCTATTAATCATAGTATAAATTTTATATTATTTCATTCTTTAAATATTAAAAATAGTTTTTATATTTAAAGAATAAAATAGTATTTTTAATTATAAATTAGAGATAAATTTCATTTATAAATTTAAGCAGTCAAAAAGTATTTTTAATCCATAATAAATTGTACTATTTATAATTTATAAGAAGTAGTTTGATTTATAATAAGTTGTATAGATATATAGATTAAAAATTCTTTTAAAAAAATTAAAAAAGTGTGTTGCCATTTTCCCTAAATTTTATTTATAAATTTGAACAATAAAAAAGTATTTTTAATCTATAAAAAATTATACTTCAAGTTCTGATTATAAATTGGAGATAAAAATTATTTTTTTAGCAAATTAAATAGATTACAAGTACTTTTTATAAGTTATAAATAATTTATTTTCCAAAAGTATAAAATAATTAATTGTTATAAAAAAAAGGTGCTGTTGAATTTTAATTCCAGACTTGTTATTTTATAATCAGAACTTGTTATTTCCAAATGTATTGTTGTTATCACCTGAAACAAAGTGTGTTGCTATAAAAAAACATGTTGTTAAATTTAATCCCAGACTTATTATCTTATAATCAGAACTTGTTATTTTTAAATGTATTGTTGTTATCACTTGAAACAAAGTGTGTTGTTATAAAAAAAACGTGTTGTTAAATTTTAATCTCAAACTTGTTATTTTATAATCAGAACTTGTTATTTTAAATGTATTGTTGTTATTGCCTGCAACAAAATTTATTGTTATAAAAAAACATATTGTTAAATTTTTATTCCAGACGTGTTATTTTACAATCAGAACTTGTTATTTCCAAATGTATTGTTGTTATCACCTGGAACAAGAGTAAATGAATTAACTTATATTTTTTTTTGCATTATAATGTTAACAAAAATTTGTTGGCTCAATGGTCATTCCTTATTTTGGGAAGCATTAGGTTGGAGGATCAAATCCCCCCAACCTCACTTCCCCCACTATTTAAAAAAAAAAGTTGCAAAAAAAAAACAAAGGAAGGCCGCCGGCGCCGGAGCTCCGGCGGCCGGACCCCGGCGCCGGTGGCCGGATTCCGGTGAGGCAGTGGCTTCCTTTTAAAAAAAAAAAATTAAAGAGGGGTATTTTGGTAATTTGGCCATGATTTCATAATTACAATTTGAGACCGGGTCCCTCATGGTAATTTGGCATATTCAGGTGACCATAGAGTGATTTTGCTAATTCGAGGGTCTTTATTTGTGATTTCCCCTATAATTTATACTTGTGATTACTTTTGAAATTTTGGATCACCATTTATTAATTTAAAAAATTAAATAAAAATAAGATTTGAAAATTAGGAATTAAAAAAAAAGATCCAGCCAATCAAAATGCAGGCTATTCCAGCCTGCACCGTATGACCTGTGGGTTGTGGCGGGCTGGCCGTATTCCCAGCTATATGCATAAGCCACTTAAAAGGGTGGTTAAGAGGAATGAAAGAAACACGGCCAATTATCCATTTTAATTTGTTGCCAACTATAATTTGTGAATTTGGAGAATTCACAAAGCAATACTACTTCTGGTTCTTAATATAAGAACTTGTTTGATTTTTATTTTGGTCTTAAATATAATATCTCAATTCTATTTGTTTCTTATATTTATCTATTTATTTTCAAAATAGTCTTTGTAATAATAATAGTTCTAGCCAATATATTTGATTATTAAGAATATTTTAGAAAATACAACACCTATTTATTACAAATAACTAATTTAACTAATTTTCTTAACCAACTTAAATTAATTAACTAGCTCTTATATTAAGGATCAGAAGTAGCATAGGGTTTCTTGGCCACATATTCCTCATTTTCATTGATGTACGTGACCTTTAAGGCTGAAGCCAAAAGAATGATGAGTTTGAAAACATGATGCAACATGTTTACTTGGCAACAATGTTTCATTTTAATTTGAGTCCGTTTAAAATAATTTATAAATAATTTTTTAATTATAATTTTTAAAATACGAGATAAATATGTCAATTGTGAAAAGATAGTGGTTTTAATTTACGTGCACCGTTTTTATAATCATGATTTCAAATGAAATTTTCATGTTTGGTATTGTACAAAAACAAAATCATGTTTGGTGATAATGCAAAAGAGGGGCACGTGACTATGAGAGAACCACGTGCCGATAGTGCCGCAATGCGATCAATGTCGGTCTCAACGCCACTTGGCTTCATAAACTGTATCCAACAAAAATTACATCCCACTCACCGATCTTCCATCAGCGTCAACCCAAAGCAGAAACCAGTTATGCATCTCACCAATCATGGCACCTTCGTTATTTTCTCCATTCTCAGTGGCATTTCCCTTCCCTTGCTCCCCTCGGTCTTATCGACCACGTTTCTCTTCCAGCATCCTTTAGTCTGACTCTGAGAAATCTATAAACAAACACGTTGAGAGACGCAGACTCTGTGCGCTCCTCTCAAAGTCTGCTGAATCCGAGAAAGAGGGAGATTCCCAACGGAAAATGTTGAAGATTTCTTGTAATGGGACAGATCCCATTCAAGCCCTAGCTCAATGCAGATTCAATGCTCCGCCCAGGTCCTTCTTCGCTCGCCGGAGGAGCGACGTCGTTGTGTGCTCTCGCGAGACCAAAACGTCGCCGGTTCTTGCCGTCGTGTCGGACCGTGGAGGCCTTGGGTTCGATGGCGCAGTGACACGGGTTGAACCCGGTTCGGGGACTTTGGCGGACCGGTTGCGTCTGGGGAGCTTGACGGAGGATGGATTGTCTTATAAGGAGAAGTTCATTGTAAGGAGTTATGAAGTTGGGATTAATAAGACGGCCACTGTTGAGACAATGGCCAATCTCTTGCAGGTAAAACGTTATCCCTGCTTGTTTCTTTTTCAATGCATTTTAATCTTTCATTGTTTTGCTCGAATATAGCATGACCGACAGGTTTTTCCCTATCTGTTTCGTTTTTTGTGTATCTTCGAATTAGACTGGAAACCTTTTAAAAGTTCAAAGTCAATTTTTTTGGGCATTTCTCGTCTTGAATTTTTCATGCGAATTCTACCGAAACGGGAAGTGAAGATTTTGGGCATTTGAAATTTCTATTCCACGCTCTCTCTCTCTCTCTCTCTCTTCCTTCCTCTATTTGCATTGCATTTCTATTTCAATTGCATTTGTGAACAATTAAATAACAGAGTTCGGCAAGTATATAGGATAAGATTGTGCAATGTTGTTGAGATAATCTGTTCCTTATTGTTTTCTATTGAGTTGTTTAGGAATTGCACTTGTCTGATAGTAGACGACATTTTGTTTGTTTTCTAGCATTAACTTTGTGATTATAGGAGGTTGGATGTAATCATGCTCAGAGTGTTGGGTTTTCGACGGATGGATTTGCTACGACCCCTACCATGAGAAAATTGCGTCTCATATGGGTGACTGCTCGCATGCACATTGAAATCTACAAATACCCTGCTTGGTGGGTTTTGCTCTTAACCATGTTGGTTTATGTAGAAACTTAGCGAGAAAAATATTTGACTGGAAAATTCCAACAGGAGTGATGTCGTTGAAATAGAGACGTGGTGTCAAGGGGAAGGAAGAGTTGGAACCAGACGTGATTTTATACTCAAGGACTATGCTACCGATCAAATGATTGGAAGAGCAACCAGGTGAGAATTTTTCATTATTGTGAACCGTTTCTAGACATGTAATGCTCATTGATATGTACTGTGAAGTTGTGGAAATTCTCTGCTACTGGAAATCCTTTGTTCCAAAATCACAAACTTCGTGTTTCAGTTTCAGTAACGTATGCCTGATCCAGTTTTTCCTCATCATTTGTCTGTCATGAGATAGAATAATGGTCGGAGCTTTTATTTCTATTGTTTTGGTGTCATAATATCAAGAATATTCTAGTTGCTACTGAAACCGTGGTTAAATCATCCAACTAAATTGCCGGGCTGCATTTTAGTTCTTCCCGTATATAAATGGTTTGAGTTTTTTCTTTTTCGGGTTGGGGAAGTTGAGGACTTGTGAGATATTTGAAGTGATGAACTTAATTCCTCTTATTGGAAATTTCTATTCTTTGCCATAAATTATGCACATTCTACTTTCTATCTTTCCAATAGTGTACATTAAGTGCTTCACGTCATGCTTTAAGGTTTAACTAAGTTCTTTTGAATATTTTATGTTAATTTGAAATCTTGAACCCCCTTACATTTATCTTGAAGCACAACTTTAACAAACCTGTCCAATAATTCTGACTTGTGAGGTCCTGGTGGTCACTAGGATGTCAGGAATTTTATTAAGCCTATGTTGTATAGTGGCGGTCAGAAAGAGGGGAGAGATCGAGAACAGAGAAGCAGAGAGAGATATTAGAGAGAGACAAACAGCAACAGAATTTTTCATTAACTGTAGACACATAGCATAATCCTTTCCATACACTCCCTTTTTTAGCCGCTGCCCCTCCAATGGTGACAAATCACCAATTAAATTTCGGTGAATGCACACGTCACTTAATATTTTACAAGTTACATGCCAGCCTTGTAAACAAATAAACAATAATATCCATCCATAAAATCTAAAGTTGACAGGAAACTATTCTATTATGCAATGTGAGAAAATTTAACAAATAATTCTTAGCTGCAGTCTCTGTGAAATGTACTTGGCCTGTGGAATTGATGCTTTTGTGGATTTTGTTGATGTCATGTATGCAACTGTCCAAAACAGTTTTGTGCTTTAGATGCTTCTTCCATAAAGCTGACAATCGGCATTGATTCCTTCAGCAAGTGGGTAATGATGAATGAGGACACTAGGCGACTCCAAAAAGTCTCTGATGATGTCCGTGAGGAGTATCTGGTTTTCTGTCCGCGTGAGCCAAGGTATGTTGCTTTTCTACCTTGCGTTGAGATCATTCCTAGTTGACAATATGTTGCACAATGTAAACCTAGAATTTTGGTGAACAAGAAGGGAAGGGCACTGTTGGTACCAACGCCACGTCAGTGTGAAAGTGTCTTCTTGAACGTCTATGCTGATAAGCAGCAAATTAGTAGTAGCAGCTTGGCTGAAGCATCCTGGTCCATAGTTGCTTTCATTTTATTGTTTTTGTTGTGTGGTTCTAGGTTATCCTTTCCTGAGGAGAATAATAATAGCTTGAAGAAAATTCCAAAGCTGGAAGATCCTGCTCAGAATTACAGACTAGGACTTGTGGTATGATCATTTAGCTTATATAACTCTTTTCTTTTTCTCTTCAAATTTTCCCTGGATAACTCGTAATTTGCTACATATGTTTAAGGTTCTATCTTTTAGCTTTTCTGATCTTGTTATGATTGTAGTAATTTATCTCATGAGGATATCCTATTGCTCTTTCCTGTGTACTTTTTCCCTTTTGATATAATTTCTTTTATTATGAAAGAAAATATCAAGATCCTGGTTCTCATACTAAACTCTCAAATACTGCAGCCTCGAAGAGCAGATCTAGACATGAACCAGCATGTTAACAATGTCACTTATATTGGATGGCTGCTTGAGGTACTTCGAAAAAGTCTACATTTGTTCCAATTCCTGAGCAATATATAAGCATGTGTTCTATCCATATATGTGCATATGTATGTATGGCTGGCTTTTGGTTGATAGTGAGGGGACCAAAGATCAAAAGATCACATAAAAATCACATGGCACGCTCTAAGTTACGTAACTTGGTGTTTCAATCTTGAACATTCGTGTCAGATCCAATGGTCAAGATTCGCTCCTCTAAATTCCTTGGCAAACTAATGCCATGTTCTCTATAACCTTGTATAAAGCTTCTGTTAGTTGTCGCAACAACTTCAAAGGAGGTCTGCACAATTTATTCTACCTTTCTTTTTTTAAATGGGATACACATTTTTATCCATTTTTTACATGCCATGCATACATGTGCCTATTCAATAGACGGCAACCTGATTCATCAGTTCCATATCAAAATGAGTCCTTTTCTCCAACGCTTCATGTTGGCATCATGGACTGACAAAGTTTTATGGCAGAGCATGCCTCAGGAAATTATCGACGACTATGAGTTGCAAAGTATAACATTGGATTACAGACGTGAGTGCCAACAAGATGATATAGTTGACTCCCTCACAAGCTCGGAACTGGCAGAGGGAGCTGAGGCAGTTGCAGAACTCCATGGTACAAATGGATCCGCCACGGCAAGGGAAGATGATCAAGATTGCCGGCAGTTTCTGCATCTACTTAGGTTGTCTGGTGATGGACTAGAGATCAACAGAGGACGAACAGAATGGAGAAGGAAAGCTCCAAGATGATGCATCTACTCCAACCTTTGCTCGACTCTTTTTTGGTGGTTCTGTTTTGTCTACTCTTCGGCATTGGAGATTTTGCTTAGAACTCACGAACTTTTTCTACGGCTGTATTAGTATAATTTTATCCGGTTGTTATAAAGTTTGTCAACATCACTGTAATAGGGGATTTGTTTTTTGCTTGCATTCTCAAGAGATCAATCTTTTAGTTCTGAGTAGCAAGGAAGATGCAGAATTTATGATTGTAACGGAGATTTCAGTAAGCACCTATGGAGTTAAATCCAAGCAGCTAAGTTTTATTACGCTTTCTTATTGAGCAAGCGTTTATTGCAGATTGAAATGATCGGGAAAATTCTACTGTTTATAAAGTGAGTTTTGTGCATTCATCGAAACAAGTCCCGTTGTTTATAACCAATGTTGTTTGTAACTTAAACATATTGTGATTTCTAACTCATGACTTGTAAATAGTGATTTCTCACTTTTTAATATATATTACTACTTTTGGTTTTAAATATAAGAGTTAGTTGCTATTTTAAGTAGATTAAGAAAATTAATTAAATTAGTTATTTGTAATAAATTGGTATCGTCTGTTTTAAAATATCTTTGCTAATAAGTTTATTGATTAACACTACTACTATTAGAAAGACTGTTTTGAAAAAAAAATATAAATATGAAAAATAAAATGGATTGAGATTTTACATTTATGATTAAAATAAAAGTCAAATGAGATTTTATATTAAGGATCGGAGATAATATAACAAGTTGATTTTCTATTAACTAGTCATGAATCCTACAAATACCATTGTTGTGCATTGCTCAAGTAATTATGGACACGTTTTAAATATGAAGTTATTTAATCATCAATAGACAATAGATACTCCTGTGGTCTTTAATATAATATTTAATTGTTAAGTTAATTTTAATTCTAAATATAAGACTATATTTCTCATATTTATCAATTTTTTCTAATTATCTCTATAAACACTCCCTCAACCATAATCAAGTAAGTGAGGGAAAAAGGATATTAAAAAAGATGATTATGGTGTTTTAGGAAAAAACATATCATATTTTTTTTATTATTAACTAGTTTATCTAACTTCCTTAATTTAATCAAATTAGTTAAATAGATCTTCTATTAATGACCGGAAGAGTAATAGATTTCAATAATATCCTACTGATTTTTATGTGATTGGTAAGGTTAATTGGATTTTCATGACTGGTTATTGTATCAGAATTAGAGAAAATACAAAATACGATCACCAATTCATAGGGTCATCCCCTTCTTTTGGAAATCATGATAAGGTGGATTGTTTGTGCGATCGAATGGTCAAATGCACTACTCAAAATAAAGGATAATAAAGAATGCTATGCTCCTATGTTGTCTGGGATGTGAGAGATAAAGTATAATAAAGAATTATAAGGAAACTTACATCCCTCTGGTCTCAAGTGTAGAAACTAGTTAGACAATTAGTTTTGATATTAAATTTGAAATATTAATTCATTGTATCTCTTATATTTATTATTTTTTTAACTAATTTATGTAATTTATAAATTGAAATATAGTCTAATATTGTATAAGAATATCTTAGGATATAATATTACATTTATTAGAATTAAGTAATTCATTTAGCTTTCATAAACATTTAAATTAATTAAATAAGTTTTAAATTAAGAGCCGTAGGAGTAATACATCAAATTGAAATCCCCGAAATAGAGAGAGTTTTTACTAATCGATCCAAATTAACGGACGCAACTACCAATTCCTCCAAATGGTACAAATTAAGGTACCCCATGAATGCTATCACAACTAAGCACACGCCAATTACCAT